>NC_063060.1:45796944-46086944 GCF_018812025.1 Megalobrama amblycephala | reverse complement strand
AATTAGTGGAATGCATAGCTGATATAAAAAATTGGATGACCAGTAATTTCCTACTACTTAATTCTGAAAAAACAGACATTTTAATCTTTGGACCAAAAACTTCTTCACGTAATATCCTAGAATACTGTCTAACACTTGATGGCTGCTCTGTCACATCTTCGTCATTAGTTAGGAACCTGGGTGTGCTAAGCATTTCAATATCATCTAACTAAGAGAGATTAAAGTGGCAACTGATATTTATATTCATTTTATGCAAGTAGACTTGCTATAACAATCTCAGTGATTTTACAAGCATTATTACATTACATTACAAGTTTTTTTTTTTGGCCTAAAGTTGAATAAACTTCTTTTTTTTTTCAGACTTTATTTCGCATGTCATGGTTATTTAATGCATTTATTATTTGCTGGCATTAAAACATAACATTAGTGACAAAAACATCCATTAAAATTATCCTTTCAACAAAGTAGCTTTTCCAGGAATGGTAAAAGCATATCTGCTCGTACAAACGTCTCCTGTCAGAGCATAATGGACCAATTAGATTCCCCACTTGAAAAATACATTCGTGACATATCTTTGGCTTGTCTAATAGCCGACGAAGACGTAAATTCTGACAAAATGGCCCCTGATTGTCCTTTGCCATATGAGGTCGTCCGCCCAGGGAATCTGGGGAGAGGCCATGCTGCAACAGCAATTAAAAATGACATAAAAACGGTGAGTGGCCTACATAACTCAGGCCTCATTATGTTTGATACGGCCGCTTCCCTCAGCTCTGCCTTCAAAGAGCGAGCGCAGATCCAGGCCACACTGTGCCGGGGCCGGGGCTGTTTTTAGCTATTCTAGTAATCCCGCGTCCCACCTGGGGTAACAACGAGAGAGGAGAAGGGAGGGAGAGGCGGAGACCGAGGAGACATCACATGGCAGATTTAATGAACAGACTTGTCGTGATGTGATAAATGTTGCAGGGTGACATTATTAGATGTCTCCGAAGGGAAAGACCCTTGCAGTTCCATCATGCTACCATCATGCAATTTTAATACGAAGCCGTGTCGCGGGGAGGGCTGGGAATTTATATTCCGCTCTTCCTTCGGCCGGTCACGGGTGGCAGACAAGCAAGTCGGTGACGAGAGCTGGTGTGATGTATGGATTTGATTTTACAGATGCTGTCAGAGCCGAGAATCTGTGTCCTCAAACACAGTTCAGACAGGTCCTTTCGGCTGTTATCAGAAAGATTGCTGCCTCTCCGGCCAAGTGCATCAACTTGTCAGAAAAGAAATAGGAACGGACACCTTAAAGCAATTCCATGATCGATTCCAACTAGCAATTGGCCATTTTTCCTCTTCAGTAAAGGTATGAATCAAATTAAACTCATCTCTGATTCAGCTGCACTTGCTGCCATAACAAATATCTCCAGTGCCTTAGTGTACGCAACACTCGGGAAATTTTAATTTCACAATTACCCAGACTCTCTCTCCCTGAATCCTGACAGATCTTCACCGAAAGAAAAAGTGAAATCCCAGAAGCAGAATAAAGACAGATGAGTATGTGGTTAAGGGGACATCGACAGCAAAAGTGAACCGGAACACCAAACCTCAGGAGCTTCCTGGGCTCTGAGATGCTACGGTAAGAGCGTGATAGTACAAAACTACTTTGACAGCTTAATGGAAAAATGCAGAATGCCAAGTTTCAAAGATTCTCTCCAGAGAGGGCTCCTTTTGCCTCTGTAGAATCCTAGCAGACTTAGTATTTTTTCCCCCACAAATCAGTCATCCTTTTTAGAGAGAGATGTAAAATTGGAGGTTTTGTATTCAAAGGCTTCCTCTTTTGCTCTTGCATCATGCTGCATCCACACCTATAGGTGTCAGTATGAAGTCAAAGAACTCCACTGTATCAGTGAGTGAAACAAAATCAATAGAGGGTATGCATGTGACGTCACCGTCGACCGTTATGACCGCGGTCACGCCCACGCCCATTGGTTTTCAGCGTGAATGCCGTGAAAAACACACAAAACACATCCAAAACGGGAAAGAGTTTTGTGATTGACTACAGAAAAAAGAAGCAAATGGATCACTGCAATTCACAGAAACAACTGGACTCCAGCAGAGAAACATGTTTTTCAGTTATCATTTTGTGTCAAAATTGTTGGATTTTGAGGTAAAATCATACCGTATATATTGTATTGTTATATATCATGTTGACAACTCATCAATTAAATATTTACCATCTTATATTCTGTATAATTGGGTGTTTTTAAATAAACACTGACAAAAACGATACAAGTTTTAGGGCTGGACTATATGACGATATATATAACATTGATATAAGTGATTACTCAGATTTATACCTACCTATATTGTAGTTATATAAAATATTCACAGGCAGATTTGCTTTATGTGTTTCCCCGGAGTCAAAATCAGGCACATATAAATGTCAGGAAACATGACTCCAGGCTGCATGTCAATATCCATGGATTAGGTTTCATTGACATGTCATAAGGAACACTTTCGAGTCCAACCTTTAGTGTAATCGTTTGTTTTACTCGCGTTTTCGCAGTTTCCTCTATTAAATCCAGTCATGCAGCAGCTTCTTTTGCCATTCAGTCCAGCTGAGGGAGTGCGTCCAGCGGGAAAGTGACGTTGATGCATACCCTCTATAAGTGAACCATAAAAACTAGGGCTGCGTCTGAAATTGCATACTCTCTTGAGTAAGTACTTGAGTAGGTCATTTTTTTACTCTTTTATAAGTACTGTGAATTCGGAATTTCACCTACTATATAGTAGGGAAGTATGCAATTTCGGATGCAGCCAATGTGTGCCATAAGTCCTGAAAAGTGAAGCCAAAATGTTTTGATCACCACCAGGTGGATGGATCCAGTATAGGTCATAAACCCCACCCTCTCCATGTAATCTAATAGGACGTGAGACAAACTAAATGATCAAATTACACTTAAAATAAGATGGTTTCTGTCATTTTAGGCAGTTTTTATCACACTGATAAGTGTTCGTTTTTTAAATAATTTTGGGTATAGTTATTTGATGCTATAAAAATGTGGGTGTGTCATCATGATTGACAGCTGTGATTGACAGCTTCTCTGAGTGAAGTAGTCACTGAGGCACCAACTGACTTTTTTCAGGATTTTCAGGAGGAGATCTGAGCTTTAACCCTAACCCTAACCCATACCTGTTTATTGTTCCGCAGTAAAGCATACTAACTGATTCCTCAGGAGTGTGGGCGGGGCCTTGATACCGCGGCTCCACCTCTCGCTCGCTACAGCACAAGATGTCAGCGCCATATTGGGACAATGGAGGCTTCACTTTTCTACAATGGAAGAAAATGAAGGTGCGTCGTCCATCTTTT
Organism: Megalobrama amblycephala; assembly: GCF_018812025.1. Classification (NCBI taxonomy): domain Eukaryota; kingdom Metazoa; phylum Chordata; class Actinopteri; order Cypriniformes; family Xenocyprididae; genus Megalobrama; species Megalobrama amblycephala. Next base: position 46,083,589 of record NC_063060.1, on the reverse strand, counting down.
TTTTTAAAGTCTACGATTAAATCTAGTTAAAAAACAAACCCTGCCTGGGCCACAAGACAAACATATATTTATGTTCAAGAAAAATATGTTTTGTTTCTCAGGTCAATGTAACTGTTTAGAGAATTTTCAGACACATTTAATGGAAAAACAAGACAAAGATACTCATTAAAAAGACTTTTGAGTGTTGAGTGAATGAAATCAAAATTGATCATTCTTATTTTTTTTACAGCATGTTGCAGTGCTTATTATAAATGATTTATCCATAGCCATCATCATTATTATTTTAATTTAAGCAAATTGTCAAGTAAATTTATCTTGTTTCAAAGATGTGTAGATATTTTACTGGTAAACAATACAAAAATATTTATCAAGAAAATGTACTTTTTTTTTGCAGGGAACTGATTCCACTGCTAAGCATTTTCCTCTTATTGAGCTAAAAAAAAGAAAAAAAAGCTATGTTTACTTATTAGCACTTACTTATTAATACACTGCGGAGCAGCAAAAGAGATAATTGCTTTGTTAGTCACTGCTGATAGTGTTTATTGTGCCTCAGTAATGACAACACTGCTCCGTTCACAACAAACCTGCGCAGGCGGATAGACAAATGACAATATCTCACACCGGGTCTCATTAGAGGCTAGTCGGTGCGTTTCCTGTTTCAAATACTGAAAACAATGAGTTACAGGGGCTGCAGTTTTTTTGGGATGAGAGCATCATGTTCCTGTCTGCTCAGGATCTCTTCTCAGTCTACAGCAGCCCACGTCTCATGCATCATCATACACACATCACACACAGGGAACTGAGAACCTGGAAGCAGACTGCGCCCTCATCTGCTCCACAGACGTGGGCTGGGTGACAATCATGAAGCCGCTCTGATTGTGAACAGAGAGAGATAAGAGGGGGAGGAAACGGAGATGATGAGGAGATGTGGAGATGGAGAAATGTGTTGATCAGGATCAGGGTCGGCTGAAAGGGTAAATAGGCCTGAGGAGAGACCGAAGAATGCATTTATGATTATATCTGATTTTATATCTGATCAGCCATATCCAACATCTGCATTTACACTATTCACTTGGCGAAACAACCCAAGGTAGACGCACTGACCCGGAAAAGCTTAGGCTGACAAGGAAGTAAAACTAGCACGATTTTCAATGGACGCAGATGAAATGATAAAACAAGCTCTTGTTTCTGCACCATCTTTAAAGGTCTGCGAAACATTGGTTTCTTAAGACAGAGAAAAAAGAGGAGAGCCGTATGACGTATGACTTGCATTGACAGGAATATCTGATCTGTCTGCTTACGTGGCAGATGAAAATGCGCGTATCCGATTTATTTCCACATATGAATGATGCCTGAAACCGACCTGAAAATATTGGAATCCATGTTTTTTTCCTGCTTAATACACATTCATGCATCATATCTGATCCGATCTCCACCACATGGGAGGGAAAAATTGGAATTGGGTCATTTGAATGCTGGGTTAAAAACAACCCAAGTTGGGTTGAAAATAGACACACCCAGCAATTGGGTTGTTTTAACCCAATTGGGTTAAATGTTTGCCCAACCTGCTGGGTAATTTTATTTAACTCAACTATTGTTTAAACATTACTTGCTTTATTGTATTGTTAAAACAACCCAATTGCTGGGTTTGACCATTTTCAACCCAACTTGGGTTGTTTTTAACCCAGTATTGTTTAGAGTAATGTAAATGCGTCCTTAGTCAGGGTGGCACCAAATGTAATTTTTGACAGGAATGAAAATGAGGCTGTGAGAGATAGAAGTATGCAGTATGCAGTGCGTTCAATGAATTGTACTTTTGTTTAACAACGTACCGATTGTTCAGCTGAACAAATATTTCCAAAAGACTCCAAAAACACTTGAAAGTTTTTGAAAAATACATCTGATCTTAGACTTTTATACAGTGCTTCATTGCTTTTAAACCATCCAAACTCTTTCTTTTTTATAATTTATTATGCTTATTAGATTGTGTATCACTACATATCACTTATCACTATCACTTATTTTATATTGTGCACTATATTGTTATTGATCCTCTTTACTTTGATTTACAGTAATTACATCAAAGTATATACACGAGAAAATATAGTTTTAAAGATGTGGATTTTTAGGCCAAGCATTGAGAGGCAGAGCAGGCAGAGGCAGACTAAAGTCTGGATGATGGAGCACACTACAGCTGATTCTGGGGCGCTGAGGAGAGGGCTTATAAAGCTGATGTATAGCATGGAGGACATACCCTGCTCCTGCAATGAGAAGGGTTCTGGAAGTACCGCATTTTATATATTCTTCAAACCTCTTGAATATTACTCCAGGTTTTGCATGCAGGGAAACTTAGTCAATGCATACTGAAACACACACTCAAAAACAGAAAATGTACATTGCTATTAGTTGAATTGTACACAGTAGCAGCCTTTGCTATGTTTCACCCATTTCACTTGAAACAGGCCTCACAACAGAAGAGGCCTCTGTCCACTTGAGCTCGAAATTAATGGAGGCTCATCACTGAAATTAACGGAGGCTTGGGGCAAAAATGTCACCAAAATTAATAAAAATGCCCCCCAAAAATCACGATATTTGGGGCAAAAATGTCCCCGGATGAGTTCCTGATATTTATAACAGGATATAGTGTACTGTTTCCCAAATATCAGCACGATTGCAAATGCGATAGCAATTTAAACAACAGTTCAATAAAACAAGAAATTAATGTTAGGTGACTTTAATTTTAGACTTAGAACCATGTCTCCAAACAACTGAATGAGTCTGCGTTTTGAGGGAATCCTTTGAATGAATGAATGATTGAATGACTCACTCGTTAAGACAATGATTTTATGCCACCTACTGGCAGTTTTAGTTTCATTACTTTGCTATCGTTTCATTTTCTATATGTATATCTCTTGAGCCTGCGGCTGATTATACCGTCGGTCCACCATGCTGCAAAAAAGACTCTCCACAGACTGTCAATTGGACCTGACGTAATGAGATCGCTGGATGAGAATAAACTTCTCAGAGATTTTGCAGCACTCCATTATCAGAAAGCTAAACGTCAAAAGTGTAGAACATTTTCCATTGATGTTGCTTATTCGTATTCATATTGTATTAAATCACTTATCTAATCCCTGGCCTCTAATTTTTATTTCTTCGCTCTCATGGCCTGGTCATTACACTGTCCGAGGTGCTCACTGAGGGGCTGAGAGAGACTGAATGTTGGTTTTGTTTTCGGTCGTGATTGTAATGTGTGGATAGAATGTGTTTATAAATAGACTATTAAGAGTGAAATAAAAGATAATGTGAAAGATAATGAACACTCTAAAAAACACTGGGTTAAAAAACCCCAATTTGGGTTGTTTTCAGCCCAAGGGCTGGGTAAATATAGGACAGAACAATGAAATGAGAAATGTTGGATTAATTTTACCCAGCAGATTGGGTTATTTAATCCAGCATAATGGGTTGATTAATTTTTAATATAATACTAGCTTCTTTTTTTTTTTTTACTTCATACATGAATTAATGTTTATGGATTAACTTAAATCCTCTAAACTTTTTTTAAATACTCCACACAACCACTGGTTTGCATGATAATTCTATGATAATTTATAATTTCATGATAATTTATTTCATATTTTATAGCATAGCATATTTTATGCATTTTTAATGAATATTGCTTACATTTAAGCTCATTTAACAAATATTAGAAGTAATTTAAGTGTAATGGCCCAGTCTCTGTTGTTCTGTTTCCACCGTAACATCTCTGGTCTTGTGCCGGAGATGACTCGTATTCGGCGGGGGAACTGATAACTTCAGACCGCCGCCTGCGTTTCACTCGTAGCCGAACAATGCTGTGACTCCATAACCTGTCCATAAATAATCAGTGTACAATTCTGAGAACATATTTTAACATCCTGAGTATTTATATTCTGTATATTTTTTAATAAAATCATGACATTTTATGCAAGGCATCAAGTGCTTCCATCATGTGAAAACACTGACGTGACACTCGTTTAGGTGACTCACATCACGCCCCTGTAAGTTGCTTTGCATAAAATTAAATGATATACGGAACAATAACTCATTTTTAGATAAAATAAAATGTACACAAACCTGTATTCTACCGAAGACATGCTCTCTCCTGAAGAGGGTGCAAAAGGCCTGCGATAAATAATTTCGCCCAAGCGCTACCCAAACGCTGGGTTGTTACGTCTGACCCAGGATCTGTGTAACACAAAAACTACCCAAACTCTGGGTTGTTACGTCCAACCCAGGATCTGTGTAACACAAAAACTACCCAAACGCTGGGTTGTGACGTCTGACCCAGGATCTGTGTAACACAAAAACTACCCCAACACTGGGTTGTTACGTCTGACCCAGTATCTGTGTAACACAAAAACTACCCAAACGCTGGGTTGTTACGCGTGACCCAGGATCTGTGTAACACAAAAACTACCCAAACACTGGGTTGTTACGTCCAACCCAGTATCTGTGTAACACAAAAACTACCCCAACACTGGGTTGTTACGTCTGACCCAGGATCTGTGTAACACAAAAACTACCCAAACGCTGGGTTGTGACATCTGACCCAGGATCTGTGTAACACAAAAACTACCCAAACGCTGGGTTGTTACGTCCAACCCAGGATCTGTGTAACACAAAAACTACCCAAACGCTGGGTTGTTATGTCTGACCCAGGATCTGTGTAACACAAAAACTACCCCAACACTGGGTTGTTACGTCTGACCCAGGATCTGTGTAACACAAAAACTACCCAAACGCTGGGTTGTGACGTCTGACCCAGGATCTGTGTAACACAAAAACTACCCCAACACTGGGTTGTTACGTCTGACCCAGTATCTGTGTAACACAAAAACTACCCAAACGCTGGGTTGTTACGCGTGACCCAGGATCTGTGTAACACAAAAACTACCCAAACACTGGGTTGTTACGTCCAACCCAGTATCTGTGTAACACAAAAACTACCCAAATGCTGGGTTGTTACATCTGACCCAGGAGCTGTGTAACACAAAAACTACCCAAACACTGGGTTGTTACGTCCAACCCAGGATCTGTGTAACACAAAAACTACCCAAACGCTGGGTTGTTACGCCTGACCTAGGATCTGTGTAACACAAAAACTACCCAAACGCTGGGTTGTTACGTCCGCCCCAGGATCTGTGTAACACAAAAACTACCCAAACGCTGGGTTGTTACGCCTGACCCAGGATCTGTGTGACACAAAAACTACCCAAACGCTGAGTTGTTACGTCTGACCCAGGATCTGTGTAACACAAAAACTACCCAAACGCTGGGTTGTTACATCTGACCCAGGAGCTGTGTAACACAAAAACTACCCAAACACTGGGTTGTTACGTCCAACCCAGGATCTGTGTAACACAAAAACTACCCAAACGCTGGGTTGTTACGCCTGACCTAGGATTTGTGTAACACAAAAACTACCCAAACGCTGGGTTGTTACGTCCGCCCCAGGATCTGTGTAACACAAAAACTACCCAAACGCTGGGTTGTTACGTCTGACCCAGGAGCTGTGTAACACAAAAACTACCCAAACGCTGGGTTGTTACGTCCAACCCAGGATCTGTGTAACACAAAAACTACCCAAACGCTGGGTTGTTACGCCTGACCTAGGATCTGTGTAACACAAAAACTACCCAAACGCTGGGTTGTTACATCTGACCCAGGAGCTGTGTAACACAAAAACTACCCAAACACTGGGTTGTTACGTCCGCCCCAGGATCTGTGTAACACAAAAACTACCCAAACGCTGGGTTGTTACGTCCAACCCAGGATCTGTGTAACACAAAAACTACCCAAACGCTGGGTTGTTACGTCTGACCCAGGATCTGTGTAACACAAAAACTACCCAAATGCTGGGTTGTTACGTCTGACCCAGGATCTGTGTAACACAAAAACTACCCAAACGCTGGGTTGTTACGCATGACCCAGGATCTGTGTAACACAAAAACTACCCAAACACTGGGTTGTTACGTCCAACCCAGTATCTGTGTAACACAAAAACTACCCAAACGCTGGGTTGTTACATCTGACCCAGGAGCTGTGTAACACAAAAACTACCCAAACGCTGGGTTGTTACGTCTGACCCAGGAGCTGTGTAACACAAAAACTACCCAAATGCTGGGTTGTTACGTCCAACCCAGGATCTGTGTAACACAAAAACTACCCAAACGTTGGGTTGTTACATCTGACCCAGGAGCTGTGTAACACAAAAACTACCCAAACGCTGGGTTGTTACGCCTGACCCAGGATCTGTGTAACACAAAAACTACCCAAACGCTGGGTTGTTACGCCTGACCCAGGATCTGTGTAACACAAAAACTACCCAAACGTTGGGTTGTTACATCTGACCCAGGAGCTGTGTAACACAAAAACTACCCAAACGCTGGGTTGTTACGCCTGACCCAGGATCTGTGTAACACAAAAACTACCCAAACGCTGGGTTGTTACGCCTGACCCAGGATCTGTGTAACACAAAAACTACCCAAACGCTGGGTTGTTACGCCTGACCCAGGATCTGTGTAACACAAAAACTACCCAAACGTTGGGTTGTTACATCTAACCCAGGATCTGTGTAACACAAAAACTACCCAAACACTGGGTTGTTACGTCTGACCCAGGATCTGCGTAACACAAAAACTACCCAAACGCTGGGTTGTTACGTCCGCCCCAGGATCTTTGTAACACAAAAACTACCCAAACGCTGGGTTGTTACGCCTGACCCAGGATCTGTGTAACACAAAAACTACCCAAACGCTGGGTTGTTACGTCCAACCCAGGATCTGTGTAACACAAAAACTACCCAAACGCTGGGTTGTTACGTCCGCCCCAGGATCTGTGTAACACAAAAACTACCCAAACACTGGGTTGTTACGCCTGACCTAGGATCTGTATAACACAAAAACTACCCAAACGCTGGGTTGTTACGCCTGACCCAGGATCTGTGTAACACAAAAACTACCCAAATGCTGGGTTGTTACATCTGACCCAGGAGCTGTGTAACACAAAAACTACCCAAATGCTGGGTTGTTACATCCAACCCAGGATCTGTGTAACACAAAAACTACCCAAACACTGGGTTGTTACATCCGCCCCAGGATCTGTGTAACACAAAAACTACCCAAACGCTGGGTTGTTACGCCTGACCCAGGATCTGTGTAACACAAAAACTACCCAAACGCTGGGTTGTTACGCCTGACCCAGGATCTGTGTAACACAAAAACTACCCAAATGCTGGGTTGTTACGTCTGACCCAGGATCTGCGTAACACAAAAACTACCCAAACGCTGGGTTGTTACGCCTGACCCAGGATCTGTGTAACACAAAACTACCCAAACGCTGGGTTGTTACGCCTGACCCAGGATCTGTGTAACACAAAAACTACCCAAATGCTGGGTTGTTACGTCTGACCCAGGATCTGCGTAACACAAAAACTACCCAAACACTTTGTTGTTACTTCCAACCCAGGATCTGTGTAACACAAAAACTACCCAAACGTTGGGTTGTTACATCTGACCCAGGATCTGTGTAACACAAAAACTACCCAAACACTGGGTTGTTACGTCTGACCCAGGATCTGCGTAACACAAAAACTACCCAAACGCTGGGTTGTTACGTCCGTCGTGTACATTTTTGTGTACATTTCACTTTTTTTTATTGGAGCGTCCGTTTAATATTCATGACAAATTAACAAAGGTCTGTGAGTGCATCCAAGCCTTTAACGTTGAAATCTAAGAGAGTTCAAGTCAAATACTATAAACAGTGGTATGATGAAACCTTTACACAGCAGTGCTGCTGCAGTGATTGCTGCGGGAGTGAGGGCTGTTGCTTTAATGTTGTTGATGATGTGTTGACAGAATTCTCTCTAAGCCCATTAGGCGAAGGCAGAAGCCCTGGAGCTTGTAGAAGTGCAAGGTTTAGGGTCACTCACTGTGTCATTGAAATCAATCATCTTTGAATGCTCTGCGCATCAGTGACATTTTCATAAACCCTCCACCCCCTGGGCACCAGCGAACCAATGAAAAGCAATGTTCTGCCCACACTATGGACATCATTACCCTTTAAAAGCTCCTATCCTCAAGAATGCTGGGCTGACATAAGGCCTCCAGTGGCTTTGAAGGACAGGCTTGCGAAGATTACAGCTGTAAAGCACATCCTTGTCTGGAAGATAGAGAAAGAGGGAATTCATAGATGTGCAACCTATTGAAAGGATACTTGGAGGGAGATAAGGCAGGCCAACAAACCTTGCTCCAGGGCCAATGAGGATGAAGACAGTAGAGTTTAGATGCCTACAGCGGGATTTTTGACCTTGTGGGCATGAATCTCAATCTGAGCTCGGCCCAAATCCCTAGTAAACCTCCACCCTCTCCAGCCACACCATCGTTACAGGTGACCTTGCAGGGGCTCGGGAGGCCCTGGTCGTCAGGTGAGGAGATAAACCCTGGACTCGTTTGATTTACAATGCTGTCTTCTGAAGGCTCTGCTGTCTCTCTTAATGGATAATTCCATTCCGCTGAAACTTACTTAATCCCTCCATCATGGCAGGAACCTTGATTCACCGCTGTATGACCCTGCTCTGTTTCTCCATGACAGCTTCAATGCTCCTGACCTCTCCTTGGCTTCTCACATCCTGTGAGGTGCTGGTTTGGTCTAGCCGTGAGCGCCGGGCAAGCCCCATGGCTCCATTCGCAACTGAATGTGAAATTGAGCACTGTACTAATTTATGCATTCAAATTCACAGAAAATACATACTTCCAGGGACCTAAAGAATATATAATATTATACAATTATAAAAATAATTTAATATTGCAAGTTTATTATGAAATGTTATGATTGCCAAAGGCAAAACATCACTATTGTCATTCGTCATACTTAAGTTGGCTTGAGAAAGCCGACTTAATAAAATGCTATTTAAACTTAAAATTATTCTTCTGAGACTAAAATTTCTGACTCTAACATGTCACTTGCTTCATATCATTTTACCCATGAGCCGTTTAAAAATGCTCCCTCCCATCTTCAGTCCCATTTACTGACACAAAATCATATCCGCAAATGTAATCATGTCAAAGCGAGAGTTTTGATGTGGCGTGAACTGAAAAGGTTGTGTGTTAAATTGCAGAGTGGATGATGGATGTCAGAACCACTCACTCCGTGCTTTAGGACTGTTGGCATGATAGACTCGCCAAGCTTCATTACACATTCATTTTTCATTAAAGTGCTGTTTTAATTCATTCCTCTAAAATTACACTCTTATTGAGGTCAGTGTGTAATGGTCCCATTAACATAGAAAACTTGCAGCATAATTTGAAATCACACACAGCCTTTTATTAGTAAGACACATTAGGTTTTGATTTTAGAGCATGTTTTTGTGAAAATGCCGGAAGATATTGGGCCACTTTATTTAAACATTGTGTGCGATCTACAGGCCTCTCAGAAACAACAGTCACTTACGATGAACAAAAAAATGTGACGATACTAATGTAAAGATCATTGTTGAGAAAAATTACAATCACAAATTGCTCCATTTGTGCGTTTACTAAAAACAGACATAATGTCATAATGTCATGTGGCTCCAGAGTAAGTCACATGGACAAGTCAGGTGATTGTTTGGCCTTGCACCATCTAAATACCTGCTTGCATTATGCATTCAATGACATCAGCGAAGCAAACAAAAGTTAACAACACAACAGTATCAAAAGAGAGATCCTGCATTTCATGTTACTCACAGGTACTCTGGGAAAATCAAAACAGGAGATTAAGGTAGGTTTGCTAAGATTTGTTTCTAAGTTTTTGTGTATTTTACACATTCAGTTTGTGGTATGTTACACATTATACTGTAAACTTTGGAAAAAAAAGAGTTTGTCCTAGATAACTTCATATTATTAAGCAGCAAATTTGAATGTCATTTTGATGCTGTTGGTTAGTAATGTTGTGCAGTTGGCTGATGTTGTTGTTTTGGTTTCTACTGTTGTGTTGTCGTTATTTTTTGTGCACATCTGAGCAACCCTGTGACAGTAACGCACAACTCAACTTCTTCAGCATTAATATAGATATAGATCAGTTAACCGAACTGACCATTAGCCTATGTATACATCTGAGATTTCTTTTATTTAAAGCACTCTCGAGAGATCATTGTATTTACCTTACAGTCCAAAATGATTCCATGCTTCATTATTTATTTAGAGTCAATTTCCTCAGCATCTGATCAATCAGAGGTCCATTTCCCTCTGGATATGTGAAAATTTATATGATTTGTTGAGGTTGCGGTAATTCTACCAGCAATTATCTGCGATGGACTTTTTTTTCCTTTTTTTTAAATATCAAATTGAGAAGTGCGGCCTCGCTGAAACAAACTAATAAAGCTTCAGAGAGCTGAGACAGGAGTAAATGCAATAAAGGCAGGAGTGAATTATCTTACAGGAGCTCAGTCCCCACTGGGGAAATTCATTTAGCTCTCCTGCAGTGAGAGATTCTTGGTGTAAGGATGTCTGAGATTTTGTTTCAGCCACACTAACAAAATAGAAAAACTGTTATGTGTTTCAGTTTAGCAATGAATATAACAAATATGTTCTGCAAACAGCTTTATTTCCCTGTTACCCATGGCTTTGAGTTTCTTTGGACTGACCATAGTTATGTAATGCAATGCAGTTATTCTAACTAAGGCTGACTAGATTATCTAGATTGTTTTCTTTTGTGCTTCTGCATACACGTTTATATGTTTTGTTGTTGTTCTTATTTGAGTATTAGCCTGTGCTGTACTGTAAGACTGAGATGCTACTGAGCTTATATTTTAGATTTATGTTTGTTTATATTTGGTGCATTGTAACCTTTGGTACAGCTTTTTACCATAAATTTAAATAATTTTAGCTTTTTTTCTTTTTTTATGTATTTATCTTTATAAGTTATCCAGAACACTTGTTAATGTGGTAATGCTTACACAGCAAAATCTCCAGAGTTAAATCAGCTCTGCTCAGAGTACATATGGTCCCTCTCTAAATAGTGTTAAAGTAACATTTAAGCAGTCAGTTAAAGTCAGTTGTAGTTTTTTTGTTTCTCTTTTCTTCAGTGATTCTGCTTGTTAACAGCAGGCGTTCATCACTAATGCACAATCATCACTTAATTAATCGCTTAATTATCTCATTAACTTTAACTCTGCTTCAGTGTTACTTTAACACTATTTAGAGAGGGACCATATGTACTCTCAGCAGAGTTGATTTAACTCTTGATTTTATTGGACTTGAGCGCAGCTTTTGATACAATAGACCACGTGAATCTTATAAAGCGGATTTGATTGGAATTCGTAGGACAGTTTTAGAGTTGCTCAAATTGTATGGTAACTTTGTTTCAAAAGCAGTGCCTGTCACTTGTGGGGTTCCTCAGGGTTCTGTTATTGGCCCTATTTTGTTTTCCTTGTTTATGTTATCCCTGGGCTCAATTTTTAAAAAAAAACATGGCATGTCTTAATGTGTATGCTGATGATACAGATTTATCTTCCTTTGAGAGTGGGAGAAAACTATGGCTCTAATTTACTTTTTGCATGTCTAGAGGAGTTTAAGAGCAGGATGGCTCACAGTCTGGTTCAGTTTTGCATTTTGTTTTTCAGCTTTAAACCAAAAAAAGAAAAAAAGAAAAGAAAAGAAAAAGAGAACCATTGTATTATTGCATTGCAGCATTTGCATTTGAACCCCACTGTATGCATGAAATATTTTCTTTTTTGGAACGCAGATTGTGACTGATGATGACAGTTTGGAAGTGTATGGATTACAGTTCAGAAGTTAGGCAGATGACAAGTCCAGGAGAAAGGCACTCATATCTTTCTCATTAAGCCTGTGGATCAGGTGGGATATGCAAAGATGGAATTGTGATGGGAAACAGAACTGTACATTTAATGTTTTTGTGCATGTACTGTATGAGAGCAAAAAGAACAATAAGGGAGGGAATGGAACTGGAGAGAAATAAAAGAGGGAAAGCGAGATTGCGGCGAAGCTTTAATGTCTGGGAGAATGTCTTCCCGGCAGAGAAGATGAATAGAGCAGCGCGCCTGAGTTATCTCCTGCTCAAAAGCAGAAGCTCCCCTGCTGATCAGCGAGCTTCAGGTCTCATCATGTACTCGCACTCTAAAAATATACACCCAGATACCTCCTTCACCACACCTTCGCCTCTCTTTACTCGCTTATCTCCTGCCATTACTCCTCTCTGATTTTTGTTTGCATACATTCTTCCAAGGAATTTCCATAAAATGCTCGCTGTTATCACTGCGGCATTTCTACATTTGTGTTTTCTTAAATAAAGCCTAAAGGGTGTTTAGATCTCCCTTTGTGTGTTGCTCTGTCAATATATAACATTATCAAATATGGGTTTCCTAATAGTGTGATGTTTAAACTCATTTGATAGTATTTCTATGTGGCCCACGCACAAGGTGGAATTACTTCTTGAAATGTCTTGTGTAGACAAATTTTTGACACTCAGTATTGGTCCAGTCTAATTACCAACTTATTCTTGACTGACATGTTTTTACGTGCAGGTATATCTCAAATATTTGATATTGTAAGTATCACAAAGCAGAATATAATATTTTGCTCATGCATATCTTACATATTTGGTTTAGCTGCTACAAAGTGTCCCAGTCTAAACGCTGAGTATCTTGCAAGGATTAACCTTGCCTTTATGGCCAATCCAGTGAATAATTCTTTCTCAGAAGCCTTTGTTGTATTAACTAATCCACATTTAAACATCAGCTTTTTTTCAGGTGGATTCTGATAGGTGCCATAATGTCATATGCATCTGGTGTCTGAGATTACTTATGCTGTAGTCTTATCCTGTTATCCAGACAAAGAAAAAAAGGGGGTTGCCCATCAAATTCATAAGTTTTGAATACTAATTCCTGACTACACCACTGTTCAAAAGTTTGGGGTTAGTAAGATTGTTTCAATCTTTCAAAAAGTCTTTTATGCTCACCAAGACTGCATTTATTTGATTTATTTTTATTTAATGATGATGATCATTTATTTGGGTGTGAGCAAAAACACGGCATTTTTTGTGTGTGTCCCTTTAAATGCAAATGAGCTGCTGCTCCCCGCCCCCTTTCCAGAAGAGGGCGGAGCTTTAACAGCTCAACAACAACAAAGCTGGAGAATCTCACGCAGCCAAAATGAGGATTGTCAGTAACGGTGTTCAGCCTTACATTGTTCAAACCGGAGTCGACACTGATGGAGAGACTCAGGAAGAAGTTACAACTTTTAGATGTTTCTGAATGGTTAGTGGATAAATTGATGTAGTTGCTGTGGAGTTGATTCAACTCATCCACTAGCATGTGCCGTCATGTTCATCTTTTGTGTTGAATTGACCCTCGTTTGTGAAGCAGTCCGGCGTAAAATGACGGCATGACAACAACACTCTACTACAACAACTCTTCCTCTTCGCTAAAGCAGCCCAACATGGCCCTTTGTTGTGTGTTCTCGGGGGCGGGGTTTATGTAAATTTTAGGATTAGTGATGTCACAAACCCGGGAAGAAGCTTGTTGTATTCCCACCGGCCATTTTTTGTAGTCCTTAAAAAGTGATTTCTGATTTTTTTTTAACAGTTCATATAATTTCTCTGAGTTGAATTAGGTTTTCTCAGAAATCAAGCACATCCCTTTCATTTTAATATATTGCACAAGACAAGTGTTTATTGATCGCAGCGCAGGTGTATGTTGTCTAGCATTACGTAAGGAGGTCAGAGGTTTACTTTGACCGAGAGCTAATGATCTGTGCCATTTTGCAGATCACAAAAGAAAAAGCCTTGGAGTTCTGTCACTCTGACAAAGTGTCTGTGTAACCGTGAGGATCAACTACTGTGCCGTCAGTGGGAAAGTGCTGCTGACATCATTGTTATTGGCAGCTAGGGAGGATGTATTGGTCAGCGAGGGCATGGCAGTGAATACTGGACTCTATAAGATCTAGCTGTGTGTAGTGACATATGCCCTTAATTACCTGCCGTTCAACCCTGTACAGATACTGATGAGAAAGCAAGAGGAAAATGTGTTTTGAACATGCTGTGTTACTGATAAACAAACAAGTAATGACTTATTAGCATTGCCTCGTTCTAATGGCTGCTGCGTGCCGGTTTGACAGAGTAGAGTAATTAATTTCATAAATGTTAAATATGGTAAATTAATGTTGCTCAGGCCTCGCATAGCTTGAAGGGCGTTATTTGACGGGTTTGCCAACCTCCCTCTAGCAACGGCTGAATTTGAGTTATGACTTCATTTGGCTAGCGTTTAGATGTGAATATTCATTTTGTTTTGCTAATCATTTGAATAGGGCATTTCAGTTTTTATGTATTTATTTTGGCTGGGGCCAAACAGACATGCCGAACCTTTGCGTAATTTCTTACATTGAACCAGCATCAAATGATGGTTTGTTGAATTACTTTCAGGGCTTTTTGCAATATTTATTGATAAAGAAAATGATCAATTAGTGAATATATAGACAGGGCTTGACATGAACTTTTTTGCTCACCAGCTACTTGATACCATGGGGAAAAACTGCCATATATATATATATATATATATATATATATATATATATTTCATAATTTGTCAGCAGGTTTATTAGGCTGCTGTCACTTTAAGATCCATTATACTGTTACACATGCGTTTTCTTTCTCAACTGTTTACGTTCACTTCAAACATAACTGACTGTGTTTACGTGAATACTCTCCAAGACCAGCATTTTGACATTATATTCTGTGTATTTGACTGTTTAAGCGCAATAAGCAGAGAAAAGGACCTCAATTTAGTGCTGAGAGACGGATTTATGTGGCGCACTTTAGGTGTGAGAAAAAAATCTGCGAGAAAGAGTAATATTATGCGCAAAACGTGCAATGCCACATCGAAATTCAATCCCTGTAACACGGGCGGGTTTGTGGCATGCAAACTTGAGGCAAAAAACACAAGAAGTGCTTCTTGATATTTGAACTGTCAGTGTTGGCATAAATCGAAACAAAAATTGTTAAAGTCAACAGATTTTAACAATAGACCTACCAATTTCTGTGTAGAAATAAAATAATAATGCTGCCGTCTTTATAAAGTAATTTTTACACCCCTGTAAACTGGTGCCAAATCTAACATCATCTAACAATCGAAACCAACTTTTGAACGGTAATGTATTTGTGTTATGTTTATATCTGATTAATCTCATACACAATGCATTTGAGTGAGTGAATTGATTCAGATAACTAGTGTTCATCTTCAGCTCCAAATAAACTGATCACAGTCCAGTCCAGCAGTGTCCGTCCTCCACGTCTCCACAGACAACTAAGCCATTAAGCTGATTGGACTGCCCAGACGCCCAGGCCACAGATCCAGTGATATCCGCCGTCCAGTTTGCCTTTCCAGTGGCAGGAAATTGGACATTCTGATCCACCGTCTGTCAGTCCAAATCATATTGGACCTGGGAGTCCGTGCGCACCGGGAACACGGGCCTTATCAGAGGACAAACACACCACTCGCACGACCGTCCCTGTACACCGGCACTACATAAACCTCTATAATAACCAGCCCATCCCCGTTCCTCTCCTCCGCGGTGCTCTGTTTCCTTCATCCTGGCTTCTAGTTGTCTCTGGTGAGAGCAATAGATTTCTTTACAGGGCCAAACAATGCAGGATCCTGAAATTGCATTAAAGCATGCTAATGTAATCTCTCATGCCTGTAAGCTATCGGGTTTGCTGCTTGCCAGCATGCTTATTAGAGAAATATTGTGTGGCTGTGTGTGGCTGCTGTGCGTGTTCTCACAATTCATGGATGATGAGTTTGAAACATTAGTTTTTGCAACAAACCGTGGTGTGGAGAAATTCATTGTGTTGCCTGAACTTGACATATGGCTACTAATGACCACCAAATCTGTGACAGCATTAATGTTTTCAAGGGCCTATAAATGTGCAGTCTTTCTCCCTTTTAACTCTGACAGATGTAGGAGCGCTTTAGGCCGTTCCACCCATTTACACTGTTTCTTAAAGAAAGAGTTCAGCACTCTTACATCCTTTTTATTTAACACACACACGAGATAATCATCAGTTATGTTAGCCCTTTTCTTTGCACTTGTACAGTCTGACCTTACGCTTCCATTCCCTGGTATAAAGGCAAAGCAAACTTGCCCTGGGCGAGCTATATTTCACAACTCTTCAGGGACTGGCGTGATGGATCGGTCCTTCATATAGAAAACCCATAAAGCCTGATGTTTATGTGCAAGCAAATGAGTATTTGTGTTTCATGCATGTGTTTGGAGAGATGAGTGTAGGCACGCTTGCCATATTTACAGTACATGTTACCGCGACTGATTACTGAGTATGTTTGCGTTTGCAGTCACTAAACGGGTTTTCATTTGCATATTTTTAAGCAAATTTTGGGATGGTGCATGAAAAATTATGGCAATAAAATTTCCAAAATGTGCTTTAAAAAATTGTTCAATCACTCGAGGTGAATATTTTTTTAAACTTCTGATGATAGAAAACATTTTACTGAATTAATTCCTAGATATGCATCAAAAAAACGTTGCCTCGTGGCTAAATGTAATGTAGGCGGAAGTACTGAGCGAGTGTTTACAAAGCGAACATGCGAAGATTAAGTCAAACACCCTTTACAAAAAAGGTAAAACAACGATGTTGGAGGAAAAAAATGAGATTTTGAGTTTTTCGCTTTACCGCGGTACGTCATGCGTGACCTTTCCAACATGATTATGTCATGCGTGGAGCATCACAGAGCAGTGCAGGACGAGCATTTTTGGTTAAAAAGTATATAAAGTTTAATTTTTTTTTAGAAAATGTCCGATGGTTTCTCTAGATAAGACTCTTATTCCTCGTCTGGGATCATGTAGAGCTCTTTGAAGCTGCACTGAAACTGACATTTGGACCTTCAACCCGTTGAACCCCAGTGAAGTCCACTATATGGAGAAAAATCCTGGAATGTTTTCCTCAAAAACCTTCATTTCTTTTCCACTGAAGAAAGAAAGATCTTGGGTGACATGGGGGTGAACTAATGCTTTAAAATAGAAAACAACAAATAATATTCAAAAATATTGCTTTCAAAAACATTTTTAAAAATCTTACCGCCCCCTTACATTTGAATGGTATACTGCAAACGAAGAAACCAGTACTGAACATTCAATGAACAATTAACTTTTGATATGTGAAAAATGCCTGACATCCGAACACTACAGAAGTGTTGCTGCTTCAAGCCTGTTGGAGGCAACATTGACCCTCTGTCTAAACCAGCTCAGACACAAACTCCCCACTGGAGACAAAAACCTGCTGCCATGCTGAAAATGTGCAGCTCCAAGCTGCTGCGGTCATGTTTGACATTTCACGTAGGATACTCAGCCTTTCAGGGCCCTCTGTGTCTTGCAGGGTTTCAAGAAAGAAACATCCAAATACAATGCACTGATGTGATCGAATGAGACATTTTTAAAACATCAAAGCTACGCCAATCAGAGCTCTTATCGGGTTCAGGCTACACAATATTTTTGTCTGTTATGATAGTCTCTGCGTCAGATTTTGAGATTTTGATTCCTCAATTCTTGTGTTATGGACAAGAAACTTCTTAATCAACGCTTGCTGTCTTTAAAGGGTTAGTTCACCCAAAAATGAAGTTTCTGTCATTAATTACGGGTGTGGAACGACATGAGGGAGAGTAAGACTTTTGTTCATCTTCAACACAAATTAAGATATTTTTGATGAAATCTGAGAAGTTTATGACTCGTCCATAGACAGCAATATAATCAACACTTTCAAGGTCCAGAAAGGTACTAAAGACATTGTTAAAACAGTCATGTGACTGCAGTGGTTCAACCTTCTCATTACGTCATTCTCATACGAATACTTCTCTACTATATAGTATGTTAAAAACAGTATGCCAACAGAGTAGTATGTCCAAATACATAGTTTTCAAAAAAACGTAGGCAAAGCATCCCGGGATGTCCTACAACTATCGGCAAGATTCTGAAGTGTGCATTCGATGGACACTTTACTATCCCATGAGGCCACGGGAGAGGATTTATGAATGGAGGTGAAGCGGTTGTAGGTCACATGATAATGACAATATGGCAGATGTAGTACACCTGAATTACTTTCATACTACACACATTCATTCTATATAGAACAGTTGTGAAGTAAGTTCACATTCAAATGTAGTACATACTCAGGCAGTACGCAAATTCAGACGCACTTCATGGCTACCGAAGTGTTAGCTTAATACTAATTCCAGTACTCACCGGGTTGATGAAGCGCTATCGTTCGCCAGCATTTATCTTTTTTTCACTTTATCGTTGTAGTCCCTCAAGGAAACGTCATATAGGTAGGAGCAGTGTTGGGGAAAGTTACTTTTAAAAGTAATGCATTACAATATTGCGATATTCCCTTAAAAAGTAACTAATTACATTACTTATTTACTTTTTATGGAAAGTAATGTGTTATGTTATTTTTGCATTATCTCACCTGGGCTGGGCTTGTTCGTTTGTTTGTTTGTTTGTTTTTTAAAGAAACAAATGTTCTATTTTTGGCAATTGTAAAGGCCCTTGCACACTAAAAGAGATATGAATAAGCATCAGGCTGAAGGAAATGCAAATGTACATCTGTACAGTAGAGGGCGCAGTTCAAAACTCTTCAGCAATAAAAAAAGAAACACTGATGTGATGTTTATCTAAAGTCATGTTTGCTTATTAGTATGGTTGAACTGGATCATCGAAGGTCAGCAGCAAACACATTGGTTAATAAAGTGAGATTAAATACATAAAGTACATCTGTGTTATTTAACATAGTTAAACAAAAGTTAGTTTAAAAAAAAGTAATCTGATTACGTAACTTGCGTTACTTGTAACACGTTACCCTCAACACTGAGTAGAAGTTGGTCAACGTCACATATGTGATGGAATCCGTCGAGGAGGACTGAAAAAGATTAAACACGCTAGTCTTTTGATTGGGACATCATAAAGCGTTGGCGTCGTCGACTATGACACTCAGTATAAGATAAAACGATCGACTCTTGTTTCTGTGTTTTCCCAGCACACTTCACATCTACAGTGGTTAGCAGACTTCAGGTGAACTCTATTAGATAATGTGTAATTGCCTGGCAAGGGAGTCTTTTGTGGCGTCACCGTTGAAAAACCTCTCCACAGAATTGCCACAAATTGAAGGAATTGATTTTCCTCGAATTGCGATTATTATTTTGTGTGTGTGTGTGAATTCACCCACAAACCTGCCCCGCCACAAAGAAGGACATACACTTCGACTCGTCTCCTCACTTTTACATTTACTCAGTTGGCTGATGCTTTAATCTAGAGTGAGTTTCAGTGCATTCAAACTCTACGTTTTATCAGTATGTCCTGTAAATTAAACACATGGCCTTGGTGTTGATAGTGTCATGCTCTACCGTCTTAAATGTGAGTGTGTTAGTTGATGGTTTGGCTACTTAGCATGATTCACTTAACCCTGTTTACTGTAATTACACAATTTTGGACTGTAATGGATTTGTTTTGATTGATAGCTATTGATGTATTCTTACAAACTAGATTTTTCACAAGCAACATAAATGCAAGTATTTAATTATATTATAGTAGATGTTTTACTTGTTGTTTACGTATTTGTTTATTTATTTATGTCCTATTATTTATTAAAGTATTTATTTAACATAATATATTTCATTTATTTGACTTGAACCTTGTATTTATTTAACATATACTTTTTATTTAATTGTTTATTTAACATGTACATTTATTTACATTTTTATTTTTGAAATTGTATTTCTTTTTGGAGGACTAAAGGGGACCTATTACGCAAAATTCACTTTTACATGGTGTTTGAACATAAATGTGTGTTGGCAGTGTGTGTACACCACCCTATAACAATAAAAATTCACACACTTCTATTTTTTAATCCCCACAAATCATAAACAGTGTCTCAGAACAAGGCATTTGCAGATTGTAGCTTTTGTGATGTCACAATGCTTAGGCCCCGCCCACACCTGCTGACAGACTCCGCCGTATTAGCATAGACCCACCCTCAGTGATCTGTACACAGTCCTCTATGTTTATCATTTAACATCAGCATTCAATTAAGAAATGTATTCTTATTAAAGCTACTGAAGTTATTCAGTCAAGAGCAGTGAGTGATTTTCTGTTTTTCTTTTGTTGTTTGATTCATATTAACAGCAGATACAGCAGTAGGTACTGTACATTATGCTGCTGTCATTTTAATGACCTGCTGTTTACGTGCACAGACAGCTCTAGAGCTGTAGGCTCCGCCCTCTTCTGGAAAGGGGGCGGGGAGCAGCAGCTCATTTGCATTTAAAGACACATGCATGAAAACAGCATGTTTTTCCTTCCACTCAAAAATGCTATAATAAATGATCTGTGGGGTATTTTGATCTGAATCTTCACAAACACATTCTGGGGACACCAGAGACTGATATTACATCATAGGCATAATAGGTCCCCTTTAAAGTGTGAAATGGGCGTTTGAAACGGTTTGCAATGGAACCTTTTTTCTCTCCCTTTGAGATGAATAGGAATGCTAACTGATATCTTTTTTTCCTGATATTATTACAGACTTTTTGTGAAAATTTTATGAAAATGCCATTAGGTTGACGCAACTAAACCATGTCTCAGTGCAGGCAGTAAGCACTTTCTGTGTGAAGAATGACTTTCTACCCTGTTTTTTGAGGATGCATTTGTGTGTAAGGCAAATAATGATACCTTTTCCCCAGACTTGTCTCTCTGTCATTCACAGCTGACAGACTCTTGTGTAGCCCAACTCAGGTGCCAATTAGAGAGGACTCTAAGCTCATACCAGACAAATGAACAACAGAGGGAGAAAAGTGTGTGTGTGTTTTTGTGTGTTTGACAAGGTTGTGTGTGTGTGCGTGGGTGGGTATATGTTCGCTCTATCTTTCGACAAGACCAGAAAGTGCTGTGATACATGAAAATCCCAAATAATTCCTCATCTCTGCAGCATCCCAAAGGGAAGAGTAAAGGGATAAACCTGACCCCGAGGAAATACAGCTGCTCCGATGACAAATCACCGGCGTAATGGGAACAAAACGGGGTGTCCTGTGTGGAATCACAAAGAGAGGACAAAAATCTCCCAGGAATTGAAGCAATTAACAGGTTTAAGCTAATGTCTTGTGTTTCTTTGTCTAAATTTGGTTTACAGCGAGAATCTGTTTACATATCATTTTAGATGCCTTCAGGACTGAAGTCTGTTTAATCTGCAGAAGATTTTCCTCATAATACAAGCGATTCAAATGGGAATTATTAGATGGAAAATAGATTGTTGTCAAAGTTTACGATCTTCAGCATCACCTTCATGTGGAACTTGCCAATACATTTACAGCCAATAATTCAGTGAGCATGTATAAAAGTGCTGAGGAGAGCTGATAAACAGACCGGCTCTGGAAACTCAGTGGGAGCTCAGATGAGGTGGAATCCCCATGACATGGACTTGATTTGATATACAGTAGCTGACAGAAAGGTTTCAAAAGTGGAATGTTGGGTTGAACTTCTTTCAGTTTAGATGCTTGAATTCTGATGGGCCCGTGTTTGAGGATTTTTAATTTAGACTAATTCCTGGAAGTTTATGGGGCAAAGCATTACACCAGAGTACACATTAAAGGGTTAGTTCATCCAAAAATGAAAATTCTCTCATTAATTACTCACCCTTGTGTCGTTCCACAAGACCTTCACTCATCTTCAGAACACAAATGAAGATCTTTTTAATAAAATCTGAGAGCTTTCTGTCTCTCCATAGAGAGCCAACGCCAACTACCACTTTCAAGGTCTAGAAAGGTAGTAAAAACATCATTAAAGTACTCCATGTGTCTCCAGTGGTTTAACCCTTTAAACCCGAAGTGTACCGCTGGCATACATGCATCTAACCATTTTGATCAACGTCCCTCTAAACCGGAGTGTAGCCGCTTTGACTAAACGTGAGTGAGTTTTTGTACGTGAAGCCCTGCATGACCCATATGTTAATAACATACGGATGCGGCATTTGTCACATTTTTACTAGTAACTTCATGAAACATGCTCTGATTGTGTAAAACGGCACATCATAATTTCAGCAGATTTGCAAAATGAAAATAAAAGCAGAAACCCATTCAGTATCTTTGATCACAAGATGTTCCTCACAGAGTTATGACACACAAAACTCCACAGATAACTAAAAACAAGTATGTATATTTCACGTGGCATCAAAAATGGCACAGTGGATGCTCCCGACTGAAATAAGTCCAAAATCAACATAATTCCTTGCTTCGCTCATGAGATATTCCTCATGGAGAAATGATTTTAAAAATGTCCATTAGGGGCGTCAAAGGCTAAACAAAAAGGCTTCCTTGATTCAAAATGCTGTACCTTTTGATTTCTTTATGCTATCACCACAAAATTTTATCCAGATGCAGCTCACATGTAGGGGAACTTCACCAAG
Organism: Megalobrama amblycephala; assembly: GCF_018812025.1. Classification (NCBI taxonomy): domain Eukaryota; kingdom Metazoa; phylum Chordata; class Actinopteri; order Cypriniformes; family Xenocyprididae; genus Megalobrama; species Megalobrama amblycephala. Next base: position 46,061,092 of record NC_063060.1, on the reverse strand, counting down.
AGTTGCTTCACCTACCTTATTTCCTTTCTGAGTTGTCAATATGCATGTCAATATATGTAAAATAATAATAATAATAATAATTAAAGTGGTTAAACCACTGGAGACACATGAAGTACTTTAACTGGTTGGTATTTCAAGTTTTCTGAAATATGCAAATGACCCATTATCTCATTAAATATGCACTACTTTGCATAAATTTACAGAAGAGAACATTGAATAAAGCCAGGCTCAAAGTGACGATGTGCATGTGAAAACAATGGTTTTGCGTGTAGTTTTTTGCCTTTAACTACAAACCCACATTTCTTTATATGTAACATCTTCATAATATTTGATTTGGCTAAAATTGCTCTAGATAAAACTTGACATATGCTCCCATTTCTTGTCTGATGGCAGTGATGGAAATCTGTGTCAGTCTGCCAGAGCATTCCAGAGCCGCCTCTGTTTCCCCGAGGCTCTCAGCTGGGATATTCCAGACACATCCTCTGGACTTCTCCACAGCGGAAATAGATAACCATACCCTATCTATCCTGCGGTACTCATCAACCTGGTTACCAAGGTTACTGCACGCCACCAGGAAACCACATTAAGCCACAACATAGGAGAAAAAAAGAGAAATACTGTAGAACAAAGAAAGGAAAAGATGAAAAACAAGGTTGATAGCTAAAGTATTTTTGAAAGTACTGAACTTCCCCCAAAATATTTTTTATTATTTGGGTAACATTCTTTGCTTTAATGAGATCCTATTTTGCCCTTTTTTACAAAGTCTTGATGTTGTTTTTGTGCTCTACTAGAGCAGGTTTTCCTGCTTGAATGTTGATTATTTTCCTCATATTCTCCATTGTTGCAGCTCCTCTCTTCCCAGTCTGTCAGTAACACTCTGTTTACTTGATGTCTCTATGAAGCCCCTCCTTCTGAAAAGCACAATGTGCTCTGATTGGTCGGCTGGAGCAGTGTGTTGTGACTGGTGTTTGGGAAATGTCCCGCCCCTTACCATGACCGCCAGTTTCAACACACTACTAACTAACTCAACCAGGCCCCGCCCCTTTATTCTGCATATTAATTATTTAAATGAGGAATATTGTGACGTGTTCGTTCCCGGAAGAAAACTCAAGACTACAATGAAGGCGTTTCAGGGAGTTCAGAAACAGATATAGAGAAGAACTGGAACTTTGCAGAGCTTTTTCATGCTCAAACAGCAACATTACATAAAAAAGCATAATAGGTTCACTTTTAAGTTAATTTCCAATGTAATGCGTGGAGCATCACAGAGCAGTGCAAGACGAGCATTTATGGTTAAAAAGTATATATATTTTTTTATTTTTTTTAGAAAATGAGCGATGGTTTCTCTAGATGAGACTCTTATTCCTCGTCTGGGATCATGTAGAGCTCTTTGAAGCTGCACTGAAACTGACATTTGGACCTTCAACCCGTTGAACCCCAGTGAAGTCCACTATATGGAGAAAAACCCTGGAATGTTTTCCTCAAAAACCTTCATTTCTTTTCGACTGAAGAAAGAAAGACATGGATATCTTGGATGACATGGGGTGAGTAAATTATTTTAATTGTGAAGTGAACTAATCATTTAATGCTGGTGCTGGTGCATCTTCTGAAAAAGTGACAGAAAGCAACAGTATCCCCGGGCCAGCAGGACCATAATGAAAAGTAATTAGAATCATTTGGACTCTGTTTAGTGAGAATCCTGATTAATGAGAGTGAGCGTTGAGAAACTGCTCTCCCAGGCAACGAAGATCACCGCTGGAAAACAAGCCACTGGCCAGACCAGCAGATCGAGAACTCCGGCTTTCACCTGCCGCTGCCCCACTTTGAAAATGAAGGACAACATAACAAGAGGGATAGAGAGAGAGAGGAATAGGGATTCAAAAGGAAGAAAGAGCCTGTGCTCCTTGTGATACTGCTGAGCTTGAGACAGTTTCTCCTTCACTGCTATAAATCTAATAAGAGTGGAATTCTTCAAAACACCTTCAAAACTCCAAAATTCAAGCCTGAAAAACAGAGGACTGGTGGAGGACACTCTTATTTTTTTTGTTGTAAATTATTATTATTTTTACCATAATGACAGTGTATGTTATTTTTTTCTTCTCTTTCCTCTTGCTACTTTTATAGATGCTTTGGATGCATATTATATGTAAAACTATCATGGCAATAAAGTACTTTGAAATTACAACAGATTATAAGAAAATCTCACTGCGCCTAAACAGGAGAACTGAACTAACCAGCATAAACTAGCTTGAGCCACAATATGAACTAATATTGCTTTAAAGGTGAAGTGTGTTGCATTTATTTGTTTTTGATGTAGAAATCACACACTTCACCTTTTAAACTGGCATTTAAAGAAGCACAGTAATCCATCCACATTCAAATGCTGTTTGAGAGAGCGAGAGACTTATTGGCGTCCTCCAACTGGCAACTATAAGAGCGTTTCTGAAATAGAGCGCTCTGTGTGTTTGGTGGTCTTATCTGATTCTACTGGGAGACCTTAATATTTACTGGAAAAACAAAACACAATGTGACACTGGATATGAAATTAATCTCCCTGGAGGAGATGAGGGGAACAGAGCTCCTACTTCAGTAAATTACATGGTGAGATTTGCCAAAACCTCGAGTAAATTCTGTGAATTTCTCTGACAGGCGCTCTGTGATGTCATCTGTTATTGGAGCATGCTGAATCCCTCGACCAGTTCCAGAAAAACAGCACAGCTAAATATTTAAACACAGTGTCCAGTAATTGGAGGTTGAGGTGTCGTTTTTACAGGCGAATGAGACAATAGACTGCAACATTTCATAATATAACTCTTAATATAATATCTATCTATCTATCTATCTATCTATCTATCTATCTATCTATCTATCTATCTATCTATCTATCTATCTATCTATCTATCTATCTATCTATCTATCTATCTATCTATCTATCTATCTATCTATCTATCTATCTATCTATCTATCTATCTATCTATCTATCTGTCTGTCTGTCTGTCTGTCTGTCTGTCTGTCTGTCTGTCTGTCTGTCTGTCTGTCTGTCCGTCTATACATATTTTTTACTAAGTCAAGCTGTATTAAGTTCACTTGTTCAATTGTGTATATAAAGGGGTCATGAACTGCATTGTTTTATTGTTTTATAATGTTTCCTGGGGTGCACTTATAATCTTAGTATGATTTTTACATCAAGAAACTTTCATCATTTAGAAATAAAAGGCATTTTTCCTACCTTGTTTATTTGAACGCTCTGATTTAAGGGGCGTGTCTGCTGTGAGACTTCAGTATAAACGCCCACTGCTGTGATTGGCTGACATATTTGCATATAAAATATCTAAGTATTACTCTCTCTCAAACTTTTAGCACATTTTTACTATTTCAGCTCTTAAGGTTAACTAATCATGAAAAGTGTTGATTATAGCATCACATTTAGATCTATGGCATTATATTGAGATCGTGGCATGAAAGGTTGCAGTGATGATCACTGTAGTCGATCACAAAGATGTTGAGCTCATGAAAGCAGCGATCTCGTCATTGAAACTCAATTTCTGCACACTAACGAATGCTTTCATCATAACTAACAGTGCAAATGTTATGTAACTAAGAGATTCGTTGAATAAAACGTGAGTTTTGGCGCGAATCCAGAACTCAGTCACTGATAAACTTGCACTGTTTGATTGACAGCTCCAGCGATTGTAAAGGGAGCGTTCTTTAAACGCTTTCTATATATAATTTAATCACTCTTTAAATAACAGATTATTTTCATCCTACTAAGAGAAAGAACGTGAAGTTGAGCGTTTAGTCACAGGTTTGATTTACACAAAGACTGTACATGAATCATTAATATCAGATCAGGCATTAAAATGAACACAGTTACTTACATGTTGTTGCATTACTGTCGAGTCCATATCGTAAAAGCCTGCGCCGAAATGTGATTGATTTACCAAAGAATCCACAGTGAAATGTACCGAATACAAATAAATACAGCTCAACTGAGACATTCAGTGTTGAACATAAATAACCATATTCCTGCATTAGGATCCTTTGAAAGGTAATGTTATTTTAGTCCTGTATCGCTCTTCTCTCCTCCTCATCTCACTAACACACCAGTGGGCGGGGCTAACACAGCAATGATGATTTCTTCTGTGGAGGCGGAGTTTCACCTATCTATGACAGGATCAGTCGTTCTCTGGGTCTGCTGTCAATAAAAGCTTTTATTTGACTAACAAGGAAGTTTCCAGTTCTGAAACTTACAGGATATTCTTATAGTACGATGACCTCTTATATATCAAAAGCTCAAGGAAAAGTTGATTTCTTGATTCGTGACCCCTTTAAATCTGGGCCCACTTGTGACAAACGCATGGTTTGTTCCAACCATGGTGTGTTTTACAGTATGTGGTAAAAAATCTGAATTTCAGTGTTGGTTCGATAAACAGTTTTGCTACTATGGTGGGTCACCACTTGACATCCAATGTAAAAACAGGAAGCAAATCCACAGTTTTTTTTTATGCGGTGTAAATGATGTGACGGTGTGTGCTGATGTCCATTCCCATCTGTCAAGCTCTCAGTGTGAGATGTTTTTAGTTTGTGCTGGTCCCAGCAGGTGTGTTTGGTTCTTGGTCTGAATGTGTGTGTGTGTTTGTTACAGCAGACACTGCTCCATTAGAATGGGTCTGTCTGCTTTTAGAGCCCATCAGAGTGACTGGTGACCCATAAGACAGGTGCAGAGAGAGAGAGAGAGAGAACATAGAGGAGGGAAGGCTGGAAGTATGCAAGACTCATGCCACCGTACAAGGAAAGGGGCAGCGAAAGAGAGAAATATACCCATTGGAATTGATGGTTTGTCTGATATACTGACTGAACTTTCTCCCAGCTGTGGCTGATCTACCCCGAGTCTGACTGACATGCAATGCAGGAAACGCTGATGCATAATGGAGGTTCTGAGGCCAGATCCTGCTGCTCTGTGGAGCGATACTGTCATATGTGCCAGATATATCAAATTAAAGATTAGCTGCCACCAGTGGCCCTGCGGTTTGACCGCGAATGTTTAAGTTTGTATTGATTAAAACTTGCATTTAATTCGGAAGCGAGTAAAACGCATTCTTCAGGTTCTCGCATTGACAAAAGCATCTTGTGTGGGATTGTTTCTGCTGCTTATTTCAGAGAGGCAGAGGAGGAATTGACTCTGAAATCACATGACCTTGAGGCTTTGCAACTCCACTGAATCGAACACGGATGCCATTTAGGGTGCTGTTGTGCTGAGCATGTCTGAAACATTCTGCTCTTGATGAGTTAAGCTGGAATTTATTGCTGTACAGTGATTGTACATAAGTTCAGGGCAGCCAGTCGATAGTGCTTGAGGAAAACGTGCCACTGAAGGCCAGAACACATACTGCACATCAGTGCGATCTGAAGAAACCAGATTCAAGCACTGACCTTTACTTCACACTGAAGGCTTTTAAAACTACATCTCCTCTTTCTCTTCCACCTGTACAATGTGTGTTGTAGATTTGGATGTATACAGGAATATAGTTGAGTCTTAAGTGTTATACATCTATTATATTAGGGTTGTAACGGTACATGGATTCGTCCTGAACCGTCACGGTTCGGTACAGTCAGACGACAAATACATTGTCACAGGCGATCCACACTCCAATCCAGAAGGGGGCGTGTGCGGTAATGCAACACTGTTTGCTAACCGCCACAACAGATTTATGCATAGATATGTTTACGTGTAATCTCTCAACCAGTGTTTCATCTGCAGAAAGACATCAATAAAACATCTTGAGAATAATATCTCACGTAGCATTACATTCACCTCAGGCAAGTCATTTAGTGTCCGCAGCATGTTAGTTCACTAGAGAAATGAACTCTTTCACTAAATATATGCACTATATTAGCTTATATATTCATTATATTTACTTTACCTGTAAGTGATGTCTTAATTATGTAATATATGTTTAAATAAATTTGTCATGAAAACAAGTTATGACAGTAACTATGTGAATGATCACATTTCAAAAATGAATTAGAGTACAAAAATCCTTAAGAAAATGTTAATTATAATTGAATTTATTTAAAGAGAGAGACACAATTTGTTCAATAAACCACTGTTTAATAAAAAAGAACAAATCTTTGTCATTTGTTAATTAACTAATTTGTTAATAATCTTATTTTAACCTAAATGAAGCCAAATATAACCTGGTTGGCATTCATATTTTGGCATTAGGTATTAATAGAGTGTATTCGGGTATTGGCGTGTTGTCTTCATCGGTGTGGAATACTAATGGAGTTACTGCAGCCGGGGGATGTGAGTGATTATTCCAGCCTTCATCCTCACTGCCACTGGAAGCGTTGGGATGGATGGTAGGAGACAGGGACAGGTGAGGGAGGACCGGAGGGTTGAATTTCTGTCTTCACCTTGCCCCGCTCCCCCGCAGAGATCTGAGGGCTTATTGCCAGGCCCTGCTGGGAGAGCTCATTGCTCCTAATCATGCCCTATCCTTGGCCTCATATAGGGAGATGAATGTGGTGTCTGATAAAGGAGAGGGACGGTTAGATGTGTGCACGTGTGTGTACATGATATATTTCTTGCCAGCTTTAGGCCAAAAATCAGAACCAGTTTCTTTCATGTGAGTTTGATATTTTGTTTTCTACATCTTTGTGTTGTGTGACACTGTATTTGATATGCTAATCTCAATATAGAGTTGCTAAAGCCTCACAGCATGCACCAGGTTTTTTCAGAGCAGTTCTCAAACCCACTAGAATATTAGCATTAACAGTAATTAACACCGTTTTCACATTTACTTGGAGACATTCATGTTTTGAAAACAAACAAACAAACAAACAAACAAACACGTCCATCCTTCAAAGGTGCTCAAAAGTTACTACATAATTCATAAAGCATTTAAAAAACACAAACCTGTTTTAAAGTTCTTGTTTGAGGAATGAATTTGTATCATTTATGTTGTAGAACAAATGTGAGAATGTTTCTTCAAAAAATTGTAACTTCTTTTTTTCATTTAACACTATATCCTAACCTGCAATTCATTTTTGAAATATGATCATTCACATAGTTACTGTCATAACTTGTTGTCATGACAAATTTATTTAAACATATATTAAATAATTAAGACATTACTAACAGGTAAAGTGAATATAATGAATATATAAGCTAATATAGTGCATATATTTAGTGAAAGAGTTAATTTCTCTAGTGAACTAACATGCTGCGGACACTAAATGACTTGCCTGAGGTAAATGTGATGCTACGTGAGATATTATTCTCAAGCTGTTTTACTGATGTCTTTCTGCAGTTGAAACACTGGTTTAGAGATTACACGTAAACATATCTATGCATAGATCCTCTCTTCTTCTTTTAACTGTTATCAAACAGTGTTGGATTACCACGCACGCCCCCTTCTGGATTGGAGTGTGGATCGCCTGTGACTGACTGTATTCGTCGTCTGACTGTATGAGCCGTACTGTGATGATTCGGGACGATTACATGTACCGTTACACCCCTAATATATATCACACACTGCATTGATTAATTAATTTGAATTCAATTTGGAGGTAAATATGGCAGGTTTAAATTCCAGAATCTAATAAAGAACAAAGTTAATCAAATCAAGACTAATGATTTCCTAATGATCTCCTCTGTCCTCAAGGTAAAGCTGCAGAAGAGCAAATGGTGAATGGTGGCCATACTGCCATGTTTCACAGCTCAGACGTTCATTGGCAGTCATCAGCACAGTGTGACACCTTCTTGGCCACATGTCGGGCTGCTTTTAAATCGGGGCAAATTAATGCTGGCTTTCTGTCCTTTCCATCATGCGCTGGCACAAAGACGGACATGGTTGGAGACCTGTTTGTTCAGTGCTAACAGCATGTTAATTAATAGAATGGAAGTAATGAGCTAATTTATGAGACAAATTAAAAATCCATGTTCGGGTATATTAACACTCATTTGGAAAACAGTCGGAAAATAGACACATTTCAAAAAATATATGAAAAAGCAAATTAGAATTAGAATCTATTTAAAATCCCTTGCAGCACAATCCTTCTCATAAATAACCCGAGTTTGAGCTTTATAGGACTCCTGAATCAATGTTTCTCAGCATTTTTCTTTTTCTTCTTCTTTTTTATTGTCTTTGGTTTCCCTAAAGGCCAATTAGTAAATCTCAGGTACACCTTTATCAACACCAAACCAGAAATGTGTTCCTTTATAATAGTCTCATATTATTTTGGTTTTTGTTTGCATTAAAATTCACAATATTATAATGATTCACTTTGTTTTGGCAGCAAAAGGGGGGCAATATTAGGAAGGTGCTCATAATGTTATGCCTGATCTGTGTATTTTAACGCATCATAAACAGTACTCGAAATGGAAAAAAAGTGCCGGTGCGCAAGAAAAAGTGAGGGTACGCTCCAGATTAAAATATAGATGTGCTAGTGTGTACCGGTCCACTTCGAGCATTGACCATACAAGATTTTACTTCAGTAAATCAGTGTTTTTTGCTCTGAGTTGAAACCAAAAGCCACAGTTTAATGCTGCTGATGTTCAAATCTGCCCCTGAGAGACATAATAATCCAAAGACAAATCCAAACCAGTCAAGACTTTCAGAGTTACGCACGAAAAACCTTAGGAAACAGAAAGCTGCATTTGCATTATGGCAACAGCAGGAACCTGAGGCCAAACATTTCAGCCATGCCAAACCTTCAAGCCATGAGATTGGACACGGTAAACACAGAGCAGCCAGCAAATTCTCCTTCCCCTGCTCTCTATCCATCTTTCTCTGATCCACACACAATTTAATGAGGCAGCGCTAAAGTGCTTATTGTACTCTATTGAGTTCTCACTAATTGGAGGTCTTGAGGGACAGAGATGGCAGCATTACTTGGTAATTTTATCCTTTATATGTCCTGCACTCACAGGGAGTATTTCTGCTTTCTAATGGTATTTAAAGTGTGCTGAAAGTCTTGTAAATAGGTATGTTGAACCTTATCTGGAAAAAGAAAAACTGGCTACTCATTTTTTTCTTAACTCAACTTTCGTTTCTCAGTTAATGACCTCAGAAGACTTCCATAATTACTGTAATGTTGAAATATTGCTAGTCCGATTGTTTTGTACATTTGAAATTGATCCTTTTTTGATTAGCAGAAGTTTTAAGATAACAATAAAATCATTTATTTGTTGGGTAAGTTACCATAAGACACCTAGTCATTATCCCTTACATAATGACAGATAAATTATATTTTTGATATGTGTTTTTGTCCCTGGCAACCAATCTACAACACTGTGCTATAGTTCCATGTCTTGAAACACCCTGCTGTCTCTTTCTTTTCACAAAATAAAATCAATATTTCATGGCTACTTGCAATGTAAACAGAAGTTTAATAAGTGGGATAATGAACAGTCAGCCAGGCTTTATTGCTTTGTGTTGAGGTTTATTGTGTGATAATGACCAGACTGTACATTATCTCTTATATAGACCACATTCCTCAACTTCCACGGTGTAATAATAAGACGGTCCAAAATTCAGACTCCAACAAAACTGGCATCTCTTTGGGGAGAATGAATGTAGGCGAAAGTGTTGCTGCAAGCGGAAAATCGTCCATGCTTCTCCATCAGTGTACCATACACGTTGATAAGCGTTCCAACAATACTGCATAATAGGAGTATTTCCCATGTGGAGTGTGTGAGAGGGGAATAATAGGATCCCTGTGGGCTCATTTGCCAGGGTTTTGCCCACAATGTCTGTGCCAGTTTAGGACAGACTCACATTCGCATAAAGTTTGGCCCTTCTTTGCTGATGCAGTTCAGTCTCCGTGGATATGACGACTCTAATGCAATCTATTACACACTGTTGCAGCACACTAAATGATGAGGAATGATCATATGCATATGTTGAAAGGTTGAAAAATTTGTTTTAGAATCCCTTACAGGGGTGCTTTTTCACATGCAAACGCATTTGAGAAATTGAACTGTGCAAAAATCACATTTGAAATTCATTTATTTTCCTGTAACGGATGGATCTCACCAGATAAACAAGCTTCAGCTATATATAAAATGGAATAGAATAGAATAGATTGTGAGTTATTAGAACTTCTACAGCTGAAATAATTCTCTTTAAATGCTGAGTAGGAAAATCCCAGGCCCCAAACCTGCTGACTTTTAACACTTACTACAGCAGAATTAAATGTAAAGTTGACCATAGGGATCACCAAAGTTGAACCAGAATAATTTTCTGCACAGCTGTAGGGAAAATTATTTTAACCCAAAAGTAGCATCTCAAGCTGGACAGACTTTCCATTTATTGAACAATGAACTCGATCTCTTTGACCTGGTGCTGTTAATATGCACTCATTAGACTCCTGTCTGTTCAAAGCAGATGCTAGTCACATGGTCATTAGCCCCACGGAGTTAAATATGTCAGACAGTCCTCAGTAGTCCGGAAGGTTCTATCATGTTATGTGCATTAAAACTAAAAGAGTCTGTTTTTGTGAGCCTCATGTTGTCTAGTACAGATTCCTTGAGCATTTAATCTACTGTGTTGCTATGTCCAGAAATGAGTTTGATGATCAAATTTAACTATTTCTTATCAAATGCGTGTGGGGATATGGAAGCATGTTTGTGTGTATGTGTGCATAACCTGGCATCCATGGTCATTTGATTGTGCAGCATTTCTCTCTAGATTGCTTTTCGCTGTTCACCAAGGCTGAAGGGCACTGCAGTAAATTGCAGTTTGTAGCAGCATAAGACGGTGAGATTTACAGCACCCAAACTATTAATTAGAGTCCTCTGCCACCTGTATCAACCTCTTCACCCCAACACAACTCACAGAGCCCCCGGTGTGGTGTCTTTTGCAGATTTTGACAGCTTTCACTATGAACTCTGTTAAACTTTTTTCTTTTTTTTTTTAAATGGACAGCTTGTCAACAAGTACTTTCACAGTTACTTGATTTAGCCATACCTTCATACACACAACTTAAAGTAAAAGTAAGTGGATAAGGACAGTAAAAGGATAAAGTAAGTGAATTGTATCATGGAAATACAAAGTTCTGTCATGAAACTCTAGAGGGCGCAGGCGGTCCTTTACTGAATCTGCTAGCAATCACATCGTTCTCTAGAGGGCACAGCTGATTGGTTCCTGTTGCATCAGCAGCCAATAAGTTCGCTGCTCAACCTTCAAATACTTGGTCAGCATTTGCTATAGCAGTTTGCAGCATACTTTCAGAAACCCCTCACAGCAGCATGTCTGTGTATGTATTGGAAGTAGCAAGTCCTGTACTAACAGCAGCAGCAGCAATGACCAACAGCAGCAGCAACAATAACTAACAGCAGCGACAACAATAATTAACAGCAGCAGCAACAATAACAGCAACAACAAAAACTAACAGCAGCAGCAGCAATGACCAACAGCAGCAGCAATAACAGAAGCAGCAATAATAACCAACAGCAGCAGCAATAACATACAGCAGAGGTGACAATAACAGCAGCAGCAATAACTAACAGAAGCAGCAACAATAACAGCAACAACAAAATCTAACAGCAGCAACAAAATCTAACAGCAGCAACAAAAACTAACAGCATCAGCAACAATAACTAACAGCAGCAGCAATAACAGCAGCAACAAAATCTAACAGCAGCAACAAAAACTAACAGCAGAGGTGACAATAACAGCAGCAGCAATAACTAACAAAAGCAGCAACAATAATTAGCAGCAGCAATAACAGCAGCAACAAAAACTAACAGCAGCAGCAACAATAACAGCATCAGCAACAATAACTAACAGCAGCAGCAGCAACAAAAACTAACAGAAACAGCAACTAACTAACAGCAGCAACAAAAACTAACAGCAGCAGCAATAAAAACTAACAGAAACAGCAACTAACTAACAGCATCAGCAACAATAACTAACTAACAGCAGCAGCAACAATAACAGCAGCAACAATAACAGCAACAACAAAAACTAACAGCAGCAGCAACAATAACAGCAGCAACAAAAACTAACAGCAGCAGCAACATTAACAGCATCAGCAACAATAACTAACAGCAGCAGCAACAATAGCAGCAGCAACAAAAACTAACAGAAACAGCAACTAACTAACAGCAGCAACAAAAACTAACAGCAGCAGCAATAAAAACTAACAGAAACAGCAACTAACAGCAGCAACAAAAACTAACAGCAGTAGCAACAATAACAGCATCAGCAACAATAACTAATAGCAGCAGCAACAAAAACTAACAGAAACAGCAACTAACAGCAGCAGCAACAACAAAAACTAACAGCAGCAGCAACAATAATTAGCAGCAGCAATAACAGCAGCAACAAAATCTAACAGCAGCAACAAAAACTAACAGCAGAGGTGACAATAACAGCAGCAGCAATAACTAACAGAAGCAGCAACAATAACAGCAGCAACAAAATCTAACAGCAGCAACAAAAACTAACAGCAGCAACAAAAACTAACAGCAGTAGCAACAATAACAGCATCAGCAACAATAACTAACAGCAGCAGCAACAAAAAGTAACAGAAACAGCAACTAACAGCAGCAGCAACAACAAAAACTAACAGCAGCAGCAACAATAATTAGCAGCAGCAATAACAGCAGCAACAAAATCTAACAGCAGCAACAAAAACTAACAGCAGAGGTGACAATAACAGCAGCAGCAAAAACTAACAGCAGCAGCAGCAATAACAGCAGCAACAAAATCTAACAGCAGCAACAAAAACTAACAGCAGCAACAAAAACTAAGAGCAGCAGCAACAATAACAGCATCAGCAACAAAAACTAACAACAGCAGCAACAATAACAGCAACAACAAAATCTAATAGCAGCAACAAAAAATAACAGCAGCAGCAACAAAAACTAACAGAAGCAGCAACATTAACAGCAACAACAAAAACTAACAGCAGCAGGAACAATAACAGCAACAACAAAAACTAACAGCAGCAGCAACAATAACAGCAACAACAAAATCTAACAGCAGCAACAAAAACTAACAGCAGCAGCAACATTAACAGCATCAGCAACAATAACTAACAGCAGCAGCAACAAAAACTAACAGAAACAGCAACTAACTAACAGCAGCAACAAAAACTAACAGCAGCAGCAATAAAAACTAACAGAAATAGCAACTAACTAACAGCAGCAACAAAAACTAACAGCAGCAGCAACAATAACAGCATCAGCAACAAAAACTAACAACAGCAGCAACAATAACAGCAACAACAAAAACTAACAGCAGCAGCAGCAACAAAAACTAACAGAAGCAGCAACAATAACAGCAACAACAAAAACTAACAGCAGCAACAAAAACTAACAGCAGCAACAAAAACTAACAGCAGCAGCAACATTAACAGCATCAGCAACAATAACTAACAACAGCAGCAACAAAAACTAACAGAAACAGCAACTAACTAACAGCAGCAGCAACAAAAACTAACAGCAGCAGCAATAAAAACTAACAGAAACAGCAACTAACTAACAGCAGCAACAAAAATTAACAGCAGCAGCAACAATAACAGCAGCAGCAACAATAACTAATAGCAGCAGCAACAAAAACTAACAGAAACAGCAACTAACAGCAGCAGCAACAACAGCAACAACAAAAACTAACAGCAGCAGCAACAATAATTAGCAGCAGCAATAATAACAGCAGCAGCAGCAATAACTAACAGAAGCAGCAACAATAACAGCAACAAAAACTAACAGCAGCAGCAACAATAACAGCAACAACAAAAACTAACAGCAGCAGCAACAATAATTAGCAGCAGCAATAACAGCAGCAACAAAATCTAACAGCAGCAACAAAAACTAACAGCAGCAGCAACAATAACAGCATCAGCAACAAAAACTAACAGCAGCAGCAACAATAACAGCATCAGCAACAATAACTAATAGCAGCAGCAACAAAAACTAACAGAAACAGCAACTAACTAACTAACAGCAGCAACAAAAACTAACAGCAGCAGCAACAACAATTAGCAGCAGCAACAATAACTAATAGCAGCAGCAACAAAAACTAACAGAAACAGCAACTAACTAACAGCAGCAACAAAAACTAACAGCAGCAGCAACAACAATTAGCAGCAGCAACAATAACTAATAGCAGCAGCAACAAAAACTAACAGAAACAGCAACTAACTAACAGCAGCAACAAAAACTAACAGCAGCAGCAACAACAATAGTAGCAGCAACAAAAACTAACAGCATCAGCAACAATAATAGTAGCAGCAACAATAACTAATAGCAGCAGCAACAAAAACTAACAGAAACAGCAACAAAAACTAACAGCAGCAGCAGCAACACAAACTAACAGAAACGGCAACAAAAACTAACAGCAGCAACAGCAATAACAGCAGCAACAACACAATCTAAAGGCAGCAGCAATAACAGTAGCAGCAACAAAAACAATTAGCAGCAGCAATAACAGTAGCAGCAACAAAAAGTAAGAGCAGCAGCAATAACTAACAGCAGCAGCAACAACAAAAAGACAGAAATATGCCCATTTTGGAAGCACCACTGTGCAAGCATTCATATGCGCATGGGCATATAGACTATTTTTTATTTTTTTATTTTATTTTTTATTTTTTATTGCATCACGAGGTTTTGCTTTTAACAGTGATGTTCATATATATTAGTTCAGAAATATGCTGATTCCTCAGATACAGGCTGTATGTGTGGCTGTCCTCTTGTTCATGGCGTACAGTAGATGTGAATGAGAATAATGGCTGTCTTGCACACGTTGTGGTTCTATCTCAAACTCGCCACATGCTGATAGTTAGACAAACATACGCTGGATATATACAGATCGTTCAATTCCATTATGCGCACCAAAATGACTTTCAGTATGAACGCAATGTGAAATTTGACACGCAGGCATTTCTTCTGTTATGGTTAAGCGAATTAATACATTTAAAACTCTGTAAGCTTCTGAGAAGGAAACAGTTATTAGTTTTTAGTTTCACTCAAATGTGAAAAGAAAAAAAAAAAAAAAAAAAAAAAATAATCCAAAATTGAGTGTGTGTCCCAAGGTGATGCAATTAAACTTTTGTGTCCTTGCTGCAGTGAGTTGAATGTGGTTTTGTGGCTCTGGGCTGGTCCTATCATAGGCATCTAAACCCACAGGCCTTAATCAAACTGGCAGCTTCCAATCTATCAGGTCTTTTCGTCGGCTTCATCACCCCACAGCGTTCTGGGGGGCTTACACTGATGGACTGAGTCTGTCTACTCATCCAAAGTTCACCGTTTTAAAGTTTCGGAGACAATACGATAACTAATTTCAAGGTCTTTTGGTAAAGTAGCAGACAATCTGTCTGATCACATAGACGGCTGGAAATGTGTGAGAGGGCATGCCAGAGTACAAACAAAGCCATTTGCAAGAGTAAAATTACAATTTATTTTAGGTTTTCTCTGGTCAGACAATTGTCCACGCGGGCTATACTGGAAGTGTGTGCTTCCTCGATTCTCCCATTACCTAATGATATTCAGCAGCCTAACAGGCTCCGAACGGGTAGAGTCCGTTCCAAAGCCAAATGACTGTCAATCAGAAGTAATGACCTCGCTCCCCAGGCAATCAGAGAATATGAATTGCAGAGGGGGGAAAACATTTTAAACTGAGATTGGTTGGTAATTTCACATCGCAGTGGATTGAGCGGGTGGAGACGTGTGTGTTATTTGCAGGTCTTGAATTTAACAAGTAGTGAGGAGATGAAGAAATAGTTTGAGCCAGTGGAAGGGGAAGACACTCTGACTTCAGCTGATGTGATCAATAAAAGTCTGTTCAAAAAGTCTGAAACCATTACGGGGAAAAGGTAATTATGGTAATTGTAATAAAATTGTTTACAAGATAAAATACAGTAATATTGTGAAAAATTGTTAGAATTTAAAAGAGCTGTTAAAAACAGAAATTATGGTTTCACTTTTTTAACTTTAGTTAGTGTGTAACGTTGCTGTTTGATCATAAACAACATCTGCAAAGTTACGACACTCAAAGTTCAATGCAAAGAGAGATATTTTCTTTTACAGAAATCACTTTTTAAGGACTACAACAAATGGCTGGTAGGGACTACAACGAGCTTCTTTCCAGGTTTGTGACATCACTAATCCTAAAATTTACATAAACCCCGCCCCCAAGAACAGAAAACAAAGGGGGCGGGTCCATGTTGGGCTGCTTTAGAGAAGAGGAAGAGTTGTTGTAGTAGAGTGTTGTTGCCATGCCGTCATTTTACGCTGGACTGCTTCACAAACGAGGGTCAATTCAACACAAAAGATGAACATGACGGCACATGCTAGTGGATGAGTTGAATCAACTCCACAAACTACATCAGTTTATCCACTAACCATTCAGAAACGTCCAGTTTCATTCTAAAAGTTGTAACTTCTTCCTGAGTCTCTCCATCAGTGTCGACTCCGGTTTGAACAATGTAAGGCTGAACACCGTTACTGACCGTTTCTCCAGCTTTGTTGCTGTTGAGCTGTTAAAGCTCCGCCCTCTTCTGGAAAGGGGGTGGGAGCAGCAGCTCATTTGCATTTAAAGGGACACACACAAAAATGGTGTGTTTTTTGCTCACACCACACCACACCACACAAACCATATTAAACAATGAATAATATTGCAATGTGCTCATCCATAATAGTGGGATGTGCAATGTCAAGTATAGGGATCATAGTTGATAGTCATACAGACCAGGCACTAAGGTTTGATTCTCTGATTGATTGCAAAGTTTAACCATCACAGATTGAAAGTTTATCATTAGCATGTTGTTTTAGGTCCTGTCAGTTTAATCATTAAAGTGACAACAGCCTAATATTCCTGCTGCCATCTCTATAATAAACTAATCAAACAACAAAAGAAAATCCACTTGCTGTTCTTGAGTAACTTTTGTATCTATTTGTAATGTATATTTTTAAGTATTGTTATATTATGTATAAGTGCAGTGTTACTATACATTAGATTACAGTTTCTGTACCTGAAAATCTTAAAACACTGTTTTTCAATCATATCTTTGTTCAGTTGTATTTATTTGTACAATTGCTAATGTTTATTTGTTCTCTTTTAGTTACTGAGCGTTCACTTGTTTTTAACAATGCTTGAAATTTATATTAGATATGCTAGTTGTTTTTGCTATGGTATTTTTAAACCATAAGCAGAAGTTCCTTATTAAAGTGTTCTTTAGCCTGCTGATTTTTGTTCATAGTATTCAGCTACAATGCAATGTTTTGCAATAAGACTGTTGATTTTATATACAAGTTTATTGTTTTGTTTTGTTTTTAACCTTATTGGAATCGAAATAGGAATCGATAAGAATTGGAATCGATAAGCAGAATCTGAATTTGAATTGTTAAAATTCAAAGGATACCCAACTCTAGTCCCTTTACCCCTAAATAACTCTGTATCAATTTAATATGTACACTGCAAATTTTTTTTTAATTTCTTAAAAAAAAAAAAAAAAAAATTGTTTACTTTATGAAACTATGTGCTTTAACAAAACAGACATCTGTTGACTGTTAAAAATAGGTAATTAATTAGGCTGTTATTTATTTATCATGGAACTGTCATCATAATAGCAGATGTGCGGCATTGATTCCCTCAGAAATTCTCTTTTATCTGTTTGTTCACCACAGTGGTGTGAGCCGCAGCCTCTGAATGCAAGAGCTGACACACCTCAGAACAAAGAGATTTAGTGATGAAGCATCGTTTTCATTATTTATTTCAGCTCTGGTTGTCTCAAACAGCTGTAACTTGTCTACCTTTGGGCTGGCATTAAAGTTCCTGAGCAACAGAAAATAGGTGTGTGGTTAGTCTGAGAGCCAGCAGACTCAGATGTATGATGTAAACAGACTGGATATGTAGCGTTTGACCTTTTGTTTCTTTCTCTTCTGTAATTCTCCATGGCTCCTCTGTCCTGTGTCAGTGCCGCTCCAATCTATCTATCATCGCCGTTCCTTGCGGCCCCTTGTCTTTCATCTTTCTCTAGCCTTTTATCCCTCATTCAGTCTATCCCTCCATCCCGGCCCTTCCCCACAGCACACAGAGGGATTCCTCAATGAGCTCCTGTGTTGAACGAAATATCTGAATGATCACAAAAGCATTTCTGTTCACGTGCTCTGAAGAACATGTAGACGTGAGTCTCTCCATCGGTTCCTTTGATAAAACAACAACACGTTTGACAGAGAAACTCAGATCTCCACTGAGATCAACATAATTATATAATTTATATATAATCATTTAAATGAAGTCTGTCCTCTTCAGCACTGGTTGTTTATTGACATAATTTTCAATTATTTTCTTCTCTAATTCATTTTTGAAATATAATAATTTACACAGTTACTGTCATAACTTGTTTTCATGACAAATTTGTTAAACATATATTAAATAATTAAGGCATTACTAACAGGTAAAGTGAATATAATGAATATATAAGCTAATATAGTGCATATATTTAGTGAAAGAGTTCATTTCTCTAGTGAACTAACATGCTGTGGACACTAAATGACTTGCCTGAGGTGAATGTGATGCTACGTGAGATATTATTCTCAAGCTGTTTTACTGATGTCTTTCTGCAGTTGAAACACTGAGAGATTACATGTAAACATATCTATGCATAGATCCTCTGTTCTTCTTCTTCTGCGGTGGTTAGCAATCAGTGTTGCATTACCATGTGCGCCCCCTTCTGGATTGGAGTGTGAATCGTCTGTGACTGACTGTATGCACCAAACCGTGACGATTCGGGACGATTACATGTACTGTTACACCCCTAATAAGTATTATATAGATAAAAAAAAACAGAAACTATAAAAATAAAACCTATTTCTAAACATAAACAATAATAGTATATCAGTAATACTAAAATAACACTGCCTCTATTTTCTGCACTCTTTTCGGTGTCTGCCCTCTCGTGACATTGACGGCACTGTTTGTTTGCTCTTTTCTGTCCTTTCGCTCTCTTCAGACCCTACAACTGAATGGATGTTCTCTAACAATCTCCCCGACACCAGCTTAGTGCCTGTCAGTCAACCTATTGGATAAGTGCCCTAGTGAATTAATGCCTGCACATTGATCTCCTCCATTCCTGCTCCGAGAGAGCAGAGGGCACTGAAGGAAATGTCTACAATCTCTCAGACCTACTTCATTTGCCCTGAATCTGTGTAATTCATGCATCAGAGCTGGTATAGAAACAAATGTTAGCAGATCACAGAGAGAGTGTGGTTCAGAGTAATTGGAAATAAGAAGAAAGGGAGACATAAACTGCAGGCTGCCTCAACTCCAGATTTTTAAAGGGAAAATTGTGTGATATGCTGTTTGAAAGTCAGTTTGTCTTTTAGCAGCGAGAGTATGAATAATTGAGTTTTTAAAACATGAATGCAAACAATTAAAATAAACAAATAAAGTTGGGTAAATAAATGTAGTTGTCAGTTGGTTGGTAAAAATTGTATTTAGAGCAGGAAAATGTGCATGTATTATACATGTTTTAAGTTTTCTTAATAGAGCGCATTGAAGGAGTGGGCGAAGCTAAAGTGTTATTTTGTAGCATGTTGAATTTTTCAACTCTCTTGCCCTGTCCCAAATGGCACCCTAAACACTTGCGGTCTTCCTACGAGCTTTGACTGTCGGGAAGATGTCTGCTGTGGAGCTCGCACCAGTGCGGGCCACAAGGGGGCGCTCACAAGCACCCTTCTGAGACCTAAAATTGACATACGGGGCACCCTAAGGTCTCGTGGACTTAATGGACACGTGCACATGGCAGCCATTGTAAGTGCACAAGACTGAAAGTGCTATGAAGTGTGCCATTTGGGACAAGGCCTCTGATTGGTGTCATTTTCTGTGCAGCATCATGGGTAATGTAGTTTTTTTTTTAACCAGAAATTGCACTGTTAAACATCACGATTATTTTATAAGTAAGCCGAAATAATGTGGGCTGGCGTCCTAAGTAAATACCATGGATTAACAACCTCATAGCTCAGAGTAGGCTATCTTTAAAGGTTTATAATTTATTGTTAAAAATCAATTTCCCTATGGAGAAAATGAATAGAGTTTTTACTTTCAGAAGCCGACTGTTGCACTCTATTTGGCCATTATTGGAAGTTGTGGCAGAAATTTAAATAATTTAAAATAAAGTAATTTTTTTTTTAATTATATTTTATTTTAAAATTCTGTTCAGTATTCTAATTATAATTTAAAAAAACCATAGTGATATTTTACAGTAAATGTGGAGAAAGAGAAAGAAAAGAATATGTTGTGAGTTGGATTTGGCCATTTTATATTTTAATTCACTTAATTTGAGAAGAAAGCCATGGTTATACTGTATGCTGCATGATCATTGTTTGAACACATTGCAGTTGCACAACACTGAATTTCGCATGATTACAACATGACCCACAAATGAGCCGGTCAGCTGTTTGGGTCTGGACTCGTGTAAACAGGACTTAGTAGCATCTGCTTGTGAGAGTGTGTACTGTGAATGAATGTGTGTGTCAGCACAAAAGAGAATGTGAGAGAATATATTAGAAATTTGAAATGCCTTGTAATTGACAGCTTTGTGGGTGGCCAATGAATTAACCATTCTGAAACTCGTCTCAGTCAGTGGAATTAACCTCTTCATTAACACTGAGCATCAAGGCTGGTACTTTCATATCTTATATCTTAAGTTTATGGCAAAAAACAGTACATATATAATGCAGTAATGTCTATCAAGCTAAAAAACAACAACAACAACAACACATTTATCTGGGAGAATAAGTTAAGTGTAGTCAATCTATTGTGCATCCACTTGAAAAAAAAATCTTGATATTAATAAGACTTCTTTCAAAAAGGTAAAAAATCTTACCGACTCCAAACTTTGGAACGGCAGTATAATTAATTACAATAGCAACAATAACATGTCCATTCATCTTTGTACATGATGATGAATTCACTCTGTGAAAGTAACTTAAAAAAATGATTTGTTTGAACTAGAAAATGAATAAAGAAATGAGTAGTGAGGCTCACTCCCTAAAAGTTGTTACCCTTGACTTTTTGTTTGAGAAATGCAGAATCCCATCAGCCTAAAATATATACTCACAAAACCTTTGCCGTGTTGTTGTTTGGCTTCATCACAGGTGGATTTCTGAGATAATGAGAACGACACATACACACTCGCTCATTGTGTCCTATGTAAATGAGCCTCTCTTGTTGTTTTACTCTTGGATTTATAATTACAGGCAGAACCTCGCAATAATTCTCTGGCATACTGATGCACTAGTGACATCTGAATGACAAATAAAGGTACTTTATATTTAGAGGAAAGATTCTAACAATCAAACAGATGGCGTCTTCAGATTTTTCAGATATATAACAACAGATGAGATGAAGACTGTCACACAAAGCAATTTAAAAAAGAACTGTCACACCAGAATAAGTTGTGCATGCTTTTTACCTCTTGAACTGTAATGGACTGTCAACATATTTGACTTACTGACAGTGATCTTATTTGCAGTGTGTTATGATCTTAGTAAGTTATAGTTTACCAGTGTAAATGGATTAAACCATGACATTGTTGGTAGGTTTATGTTCTGTTTTGGTTTAGTTTCATGTTTTCCCAGTTCCTGTTTGCCTTAAAGGGCAAACAACGATGACAACGTTGTCAAAACGATCTCTGTTCCCACGGATATGCGAAAAGAAAACGCTGTATTATGCTGCCAGGCCAGTAGATGGCGGTGTCATTCTGTAAAGAAACACTACGTGCCTATAGACTGAACACGTAATATGCATGCACATAACATCACCGTTTTTTTTTGTTTACACAGAGGTGATAAAGGTATTGTTTAAAAACCTTGTTTAACCAGTCCTACTCGACGATCTGTAAGCGGGATTCAAACCGCATCTCTGGCATGGGAGACGGGCATGTTAATCAAAAATGCTAAAGACCACAGTCTCTAGAGCGCCTCTTGAGGGGAGTGAGGTTTACATGCACAGCTCTTACCGGCCGACGTCCATTACACTCACCCCTCTAAAACTCACTCCCATCCGGGTCATGGCACCAATATAACCCCTCCTGTTTGAACCGCCCGCTCTAAGCGGGACTCAAACCTGGGTTGCTAGAGCGCCTCATGAGATCAGGGGAGTGAGGTTTACATGAACAGCTCTTACTAGCTGGCCTCCGTTGCACTCACCCACCTAAACCTCACTCCCATCCGGGTCACGGCACCAATGTAAGCCCTCCTGTTCAAACCGCCCGCTCTAAGCGAACCCGGGTCCGCCAGCATGGGAGTCGAGTGCTCTAACAAGAAGGCTAAGTCACTAGAGCACCTCTTGAGATCAGGGAAGTGAGGTTTACATGCACAGCTCTTACTAACTGGCCTCCGTTACACTTACCCCTCTAAACCTCACTCTCATCCGGGTCACGGCACCAATGTAACCCCTCCTGTTCAAACCACCTGCTCTAAGCGGGGACTCAAACCCGGGTCCATTCGCATGAGAGTCGGGCGCTCTAACAAAGAGGCTAAAGACCGCAGTCTCTAGCGTCAGTTGCTAGAGCACCTCTTGAGATCAGGGAAGTGAGGTTTACATGCACAGCTCTTACTAGCTGGCCTCCGTTGCACTCACCCACCTAAACCTCACTCCCATCCGGGTCACGGCACCAATGTAACCCCTCCTGTTCAAACCGCCCACTCTAAGCGAACCCGGGTCTGCCAGCATGGGAGTCAGGTGCTCTAAAAAGGAGGTTTACATGCATAGCTCTTACTAGCTGGCCACTGTTGCACTCACCCCCTAAACCTCACTCCCATCCGGGTCACGGCACCAATGTAACCCCTCCTGTTCAAACTGCCCGCTCTAAGCGAACCCGGGTCTGCCAGCATGGGAGTCGGGTGCTCTAACAAGGAGGCTAAGTCGCTAGAGCGCCTCTTGAGATCAGGGGAGTGAGGTTTACATGCACAGCTCTTACTAACTGGCCTCCGTTACACTTACCCCTCTAAACCTCACTCTCATCCGGGTCACGGCACCAATGTAACCCCTCCTGTTCGAACCACCTGCTCTAAGCGGGGACTCAAACCCGGGTCCATTCGCATGAGAGTCGGGCGCTCTAACAAAGAGGCTAAAGACCGCAGTCTCTAGCGTCAGTTGCTAGAGCACCTCTTGAGATCAGGGAAGTGAGGTTTACATGCACAGCTCTTACTAGCTGGCCTCTGTTGCACTCACCCACCTAAACCTCACTTCCATCCGGGTCACGGCACCAATGTAACCCCTCCTGTTCAAACCGCCCACTCTAAGCGAACCCGGGTCTGCCAGCATGGGAGTCAGGTGCTCTAAAAAGGAGGTTTACATGCATAGCTCTTACTAGCTGGCCACTGTTGCACTCACCCCCTAAACCTCACTCCCATCCGGGTCACGTCACCAATGTAACCCCTCCTGTTCAAACCGCCCACTCTAAGCGAACCCGGGTCCGCCAGCATGAGAGTTGGGCGCTCTAACAAGGAGGCTAAAGACCGCAGTCTCTAGCGTCAGTTGCTAGAGCACCTCTTGAGATCAGGGAAGTGAGGTTTACATGCACAGCTCTTACTAGCTGGCCTCCGTTACACTTACCCCTCTAAACCTCACTCTCATCCGGGTCACGGCACCAATGTAAGCCCTCCTGTTCAAACCGCCCACTCTAAGCGTACCCGGGTCCGCCAGCATGGGAGTCGGGTGCTCTAACAAGGAGGCTAGGTCCAATTGACCAAGTTGGTGACCAAGGCTGTGTTCAAAATCTACCCCTATATCCTCATTCCCTATTCCCTACATTAGTCCACTAATATAGTCCACTTGAAGGAGTGGATGAAAACGAGTGAGTGAATTCGGACACTGAGTCCCGCTTTTGCATAGTTTGTGCTTGCTGTTTAATAATCATTTGAAAGTTAGCAAACTGGTAGCTCCAGTAGTAAGGACAAGATTTATCTTGATTTCTGTAATGGAAACTAGCATTAAACAATTTAATAATCAATTAAACAGGAATTTATACCTGTATGATATTCCACTGTAGCCACATTGGACCAGCGGTTTGGAAAATGGATGGATGGATGATTCGGCTGCGAGTACCATCTTCTGGCGAGACGTGGGAATTCATTTGGTGCAACCCTCCCAGTGCATTATGGTTCTGTTGAGCATACATCAGCTGTGTCTCATTTCAGAGGCTGCGTTCTCCGAAGGCTGCATACGTCATCAAGGATGTCTTATTTAAGAAAAGTAACTGTAATAAAATTGACTGTTATTCCTCATGAGTTCTAAAATACTGTAATTTCTTTCTTACTTTACAATCTAACAGTTACTTCTCTTAAATGAGACTGCCTCAGTAATGTATGCAACCTTTAAATGCGAGCTCCGGAGGACGCAGCCTTCGAAATGAGATGCAGCTGCTGGTTGTACACTTGTTTTTATGGTGCATTATGGGATTGAATGAGTGCACTCGAGAACATCCACTATGGTTTCGGATGCCACTACAAATGGCTGTCACCTCAAATAGTGCCTATTTAAGGGTATCGGGGGCGATTTCGAACACAGCCCAAGTTTTCCAGTGTGTTTTCATCTGTTTCCATAGCAACCTACTGTGTCGCACCTGTTCCTTGTTAACTCACTCATTTAGTCCTGTTTATACAGTATACACACCCTCGTCTCTCATTGATGAATGTGTTTCTTACTGATTATTTTTCCTGTTTGATTTAAATAAAGACTGTTACTGTTTGATATTCACGCATGTTGGCCACCACACCATAACAATTGTGACCAGATGTTTGGGATTTGTGTTGTGTAGCATGCATTCGTTCAGCTTGGGTAAACTGAACAAACATTTGTCATGATGAATAAACTTATTTCAGCTGTCATAAAAGCAGTGTTTTTGTGTGTGCACCAACAATTAGACACTTAACTGCAATTTTTGTTAATTAGTTCGAGTGTTTGTCATGTCACCGCGCTGCTCTGAATTTGTCACTAGGCTGTGTTGACTAAGGACTCCTGAAGTCTGTCTGTTGCTATGGAGACTGCATGTGTGCAGTTTAGAAGAATGAAGTATGACCTTCTGAGGGTACCTGGCTTTATGTTGCTTCCTCCACATAACTTGTTCTTGATAAATGAACACAAAGCAAACAACTTTCACTGAGGATGCTAAACCGCACAGGAGAGCAGCTCTTCTTGTCTCTGTGGCTCTGATAAAGTGCGCGTTCCTCCAGTAAATGGCTGTCCGCTTTTTTCCCACAATCATAAAACATGCAGGCGAGGTCAGCTGAGACTTCATGGATTAAACCCGCTGAACTGTTTGAATTTATTACATTCAATTTCATGAATTAATTTAAATAAGAAAAGAGATTCGCCATTGGACATGATAGAACCCAATGAAATATGTGTATTAAATATTGTGATGTTTGGCCTGACGCCCTGACATGTTATTCACTCGCCTATTATTATCCGTACTATGTTGTCAACAAATTGCTCTCTTGTAACCTGTTCCTCTTCTTTTCCACTATTGGTCTATTGATTTGCCTGCACAATCTGCTATTATGAAGAAGTCTAGCAAGTGTAACTTTTGGAAGAACGAGGAATAATTGGTGCCGTGGGACACTTTGAATAGGTGAGTCTGCCAAGAAAGAAAAGAAGAGCTAATTCTTCAAAGGCCCCAAAGGAAAAATAGCTAACTTTTCACAGTACAGAAGAAAGCTCAGTGTTTTATACTTAAGCTTTGTCAAGGACGGCTGAATTGATAGTCCTCAATTTTCTGGTAGATATAGATATAAGAAATAATTGTCGAATTAAATTATGTATGTTGATGCCAGAGATCAGAGGAAAATGGCCAGACTGGTCCAGCTGATAGAAAGGTAACAGTAACTCAAATAAGCCTGGTCTGATGAGTCTTGATTTCTGCTGCAACATTCAAATGGTAGGGTAAGAATTAGGGCTGCATGATTCATTGAAATTAAACTGAATGCAATTTGGCAAAGACTGAGATTTTTATTTATTTATTTATGAGCAGCTTGTCAGTGAAGCACGGCTCTGTGATCAGTAGTAAATGCTGCTGCATCTGAAAGCCAGAGGGCGCACTCATGCAGAAACTCCAAATATGCCTCGCGGAAGTATGATAACGCACGTTGATCCAGGAAATCCTTCACAGACCTGCACATGAAAGTAAAGTGTGTGCATGGTTTACTATTTCGTTCCCCGATTTGCTAAATTGTGGAGAACGATTTACTATTTTGTTTCCTCAATTTATAAATCATGCACATGATTTAGCAAATTGAGGGAACGAGTTAGTAAAGCGTGCGCACGATTTAGCTTAATACATTTGCATTGCATTTACTTTTCATGCATGTCAAGTGCAGGGCTCCGTAAAATCCCAATGGGCATCATACTATCGCTGTAGCTGAATAAACAGAAAACGCTTTGATTGGTTAAACATGATTAATAAACACATGACTATGACAATATATGGTTTATCTGAGTTCTTCAAGCCTTCTCGGGTATTTTCATGATAATAAAGTATATTTATAATGCAATGCTGATCAACATAGCCTTTATCACTGTATAGAATACTATGAAATAATATGTTGTGTGCATTATTCTGTGTAAGAAGCCACATCATCTCACAGAAGGATGTTTTCAAGTGGACAAGCTCAAAATGTTTTAGACCCCGTTTACACCTGTATTTAGTGTCATCCTCTTGTGATCCAATCGACCAAAACGCATCTTAATTCTTGATACCTTTTGATGTGGTGGAACTGGAGATTGGCATCATGGATGTGCAGCTGATAAATCTGCAGTTCTGAAGGCAATCTATACCTAATAAAGTGGCCGGTGAGTGTATATTTAAATATAATTATAAAACTTTTTTCTTTTTTTTCTTTTTTTCTGGGCAAACAGGAAAATGCTCGCCTGGGCCTAGGGGTCAAATAATTTCAATGGCATTCAGCTGTCTCTGCATTTCTTCATATGGCGTGCTGTCACTCTCTCTTATTTAGAAATGAGTTCAATGTGAATTCTTGCTAAATGTAGACATTTAAAGGAGCAGTTTCCTCTGGTTTCGACACTCCTCCCCTAGAAGAATCTCTTGAGAGTACATGTTTCAATTACAGCATGTAGGACACCGCTGGACCATGAGAGGCTATTTATAATTCATTACCTTTTCCTTCATTACCAATGTAATGATGCCTGTCACTTATCTGCATTAGGCCAGGCTCTCTCTAAGCAAACCGATGCTCGGGATAGAACCTTAACAACCTGCTGGATGACAAATGAGTGTAATAAAGTCAGCATTTAATCCTAAATTAGCACATGTTCCAAATTATGGTTTTATACTGCAGTTACATTAAGGGCCAAAACACGTCCTATCCTAAAGTCATCCGTTGATAATTGAAAAATATGCAGGGAAAAAAAACAAAAAAAACACAGATTAGGTAAAATTATAACCCAAGTGAACAATGATGCGGTTCAACACTAAATTATTACAGTGTTCCAGAAAAAGCTTTTCATCTCCTAGAATGGCCTTATCAGTTATTTATATGTGCAAACTGAAGTCAAGCTTACTGAAAAATGAATCAATTAAACAGATGGCAGTGCATTTTAATTACTATAGTTCTAAAATGTAGTTTAAGTTAAATTTATGCTGTGAAGTACAACTTTACAGACTTCGGAGTGACAAAGCAAAATATTTATTCACTTTTGTTTAATTCTATTTATTCTAAATTATTTTACTCAATTGTACATTTATCTGGGCAGAAATGTATAAATCATCAAACCGTTATAGAAGTAACAAGAGCTGTTTTTCCTCTGATGGAAAATACTGTACAAATGAACTTCTTGACTTCTGGAAGCTGCATATCAGCCAATCAGAGTGAAGCTGGCAACTTCAGACAGAAGAATTTAGGAGTGTCGTCACTCGTCAGAGACTCAAACTTCTGTACAAGCCTTAAAATGGACCTGTTTCTTGGCTGCAAAGACGACTGTCAAAATATTTTCCAAGGTTAGACAACGACATAATCCCTAAAATAGTTCAGTTCTTTATAATAAGTGAATTCTTAGTAATTGAAGTTGCAGTATTTCTTTGTAGGTTGAAGGAGAGTAGGAGGAGGACACTGTCTGGACGGGGGAATAAAAGATGAGTGGACAATGAAAGAGTGGTAGACAGTATGCTTGCTTCATTCAGAGAGTCACTCAGGCGAATAACTTCAATCTCTACATGAGGTGACCCATGGAGGCCTTTTCTTTGCCATGAACAAATAACGTCTGTTGCTAATGTACACTGACTAAAAGCAAAGGACCAGAAAATGCTGTGCAACATGTGGAAGGATCCGTTTTGCCTTCAGTCTATTTATTTCTAAGTTTATTTTAGTTGAATAAGTTTTTTGCCTATTGTTTTTTGTTGCTCAGTTTTTGATACAGAATGCATGTTCTACTGAGAGTTAATAATCTGTCATTGTTTACTCAGGCTTTTTTCACTTTAGCAGTAGTAAGACTTGGAATATAGTTTACAAAATGTCTACTTTTGTGTTCTATGCTCTAAAAAAACGTCACACAGAATGACGGAATAAGCGAATAACGACAGAAATTTGCTGTTAAAATGCAAGAATAAAGAGCCAATTAATTTAGATTCATATGTTAAATTTCTCATGTATCGAGTCTAGACCTGAACACAATTTTAAATGAAATGCGAGAGCACAAATTGTGTTTCTGCTGAATGCAATTTGTCAGCGAAATGATTTGTCATTTCTTAACCAAACAATATCTCTTTATTGTTGGAGACAGGAACACGTGTCGTGCCCTGGCCCTGATCATTTCTGATGACTCGTTCATTAGAAGTGTGTCTAATGGCTCCGTAATGGATCTGTCTGCATTCCTCCCTCATCTCAGCTTTACAGATACATCACTCACCTTACGAAAACAAAACCCCATCATTACTGCCGTGGTTATAATGTGGCATGGGGAAAATCAAGACGCCTTTACAACACAGTATAGATGGTTAGCAATCTATCTCTGCTGCATTGTTACAAATGGATTGTTTTGGTTTTTGACTATATTATTGAATGCCCAAAATACATTTGTCTATGTTTGAATGGGCACTGAACAATATAATTACAGTATACTGACAACACCAAAAATGTTTTTGCAGTTTTGTCAGAAAAGGTTCTATATAGACACTTCTGTCAGGCCCTTTAGGGGTTCTCATCATGCATGGGATTATTTTATGGGTTTAGTTTTATAATTAAGTTTCTTTTAATTTATTTGCAATTTTAATTACATTTTATTAATTAAACAGCTCATAAACATACTTTATCATTACAAAAAATAAATAAATAACCAGTTAAACATAAAAGTATTATGCAATCATTTAAGACATTTCTCTTTATATAGAACCTTCAACTGTTTTAACCCTTTCATGCATGAATTATGACAACCTCAGTCAGGATTTTTTTCCTATGTGTTTTTATTGCTTTTAGGGCATGAAAAACAAGATTTGAAATGATTTTTTTACACATATTTTTCAAATAGATTTCCAGATGTCCACTTGAGCGACAAGTAACTGAAGAGATACTGTATTAAACATAATACAGTAATACCACAGCAATATTGTGTGTGTATTTAACAAACCAATGAATACAATTATATAAAATCATGTGAAAACTTTAAAATGTATACAAAAAATATAAACTCAAAATATTGCAAATGCAATTGAACTTCTTACAAGTTGAACTCTGTGTGTCTTTCATATCAGAACATGAGGACGTGATTCCGTCAGACATCTCTACAAGGTACAACTGTGGAAACCCAATTCAGATTATGTAAAAAAACGCTCATGCTCCCTCCAGTCTACTGGAGTATGTTGATTTACCCTTATTAGCTGATAATTCTGCTTATGTTCAAGATGGACACATTTCTACCATAGCTCACCTCTGAGAAAGCCTAGTGATCAGGTGTTTTCAATGCCATCTAAAATGAGCAGTGTTGGGGGTAACGCATTACAAGTAACATGCGTAATGTAAACAGATTAGTTTGATGTTACGAGTGAAGTAATGCATTACATGTAATGCACATTAAGTAATCATATTACTTTTTGATGTTACGAGTGATGTAACGTGTTACGTAATCAGATAACTTTTTGATGTTACAAGTGAAGTAACACATTACAAGTAATGCGCATTATGTAATCAGATTACTTTGTGATACGAGTGAAGTGACACATTACATAATCAGATTACTATTTGATGTTAGGAGTGATGCAACACATTACAAGTAACGTGCATTACATAATTAGATTACTTTTTGATGTTACAAGTAAAGTAACACATTACGAGTAACGTGCATTAAGTATTCAGATTAGTTTGATGTTACGAGTGAAATAATGCATTACAAGTAATGTGCATTACTTAATCAGATTACTTTTTGATGTTACGAGTGATGTAACGTGTTACGTAATCAGATTTTTTTTGATGTTACGAGTGAAGTAACACATTACAAGTAACACACATTATGTAATCAGATTACTTTTTGATACAAGTGAAGTGACGCGTTACGTAATCAGATTACCTTTTGATGTTACGAGTGAAGTAACGCGTTACAAGTAACGTGCATTACGTAATCAGAGTACTTTTTGATGTTACAAGTGGTGCAACACATTACAAGTAATGTGCGTTACATAATTAGTTTACTTTTGATGTTACGAGTGAAGTAACACATTACAAGTAACATGCGTTACATAATTAGATTACTTTTTGATGTTATGAGTGAAGTAATGCATTACAAGTAACGTGCATTACATAATTAGTTTACTTTTGATGTTACGAGTGAAGTAACACATTACAAGTAACATGCGTTACATAATTAGATTACTTTTTGATGTTATGAGTGAAGTAATGCATTACAAGTAACGTGCATTACACAATTAGTTTACTTTTGATGTTACGAGTGAAGTAACGCATTACAAGTAACATGCATTACATAATTAGTTTACTTTTGATGTTATGAGTGAAGTAATGCATTACAAGTAACGTGTGTTACTTAATCAGAGTACTTTTTAATGTTACAAGTGAAGTAACATATTACAAGTAACATGCATTACGTAAGCACATTACTTTTTGATGTAAGGAGTAAAGTTATGCAGTACAAGTAACATACATAACTTCGGATTCCATACTCATGTATGTAATCATTATTTTTTGATGTTAATGCAAATTACATTCTAATAACACAAATACATTTATTTGCTGTCAAAAACGTTACTGCAGATGAAGTAAAAAGTATTTTACCTGCAAGAGTCTCCTAGGATAGAAGGAATGGATGGATATTCTGGAGTAACTTGCCATTTCTGACTGGCCATCGGCCATCTTGGTTTGGAGGGGGAAAATCGACATACAACGGCTTGCCACTTGGTGGCAATGTATAGTATGATGCACTAGAGTCCACTGTAGAGGTTGATGTGCAACTATGCCATCAAAACCCATTTGCAAGAAAATGCTTTAGCTGTCCACTGTAGTAACCTCTATGCATGAAAGGGTTAAAGTGTACATTTGGGCTAGATTTATTGTAAAGTACAATACAAATCACTAACTGTGTTTCGGTCAGTGTTAGTAAAAATAAATGTTATGGCTTTTAATTTCTTTTGCTAGAAATACAATAAAATCAATATATTAATTCAACATTCCATGAACCTCAAAGACCCCTAAGTTGAGCTATTTCTGATTGTTTTAAGAGGCCCATCTAGGGCATTGTGCATATTTGAACTATAAAAGTATAAGAAAAAGAGAGCAAGGACATTTCATAAGTAAAATCAGAAAGTGAAAATCTGCCTCTTTAAAGTGGAGTGGGTAAGTCACCCCTCACTTTTGATAACTTTCACAGGCCAGTAATGCTCCTTGATGACCCATTTGCAGTTATTTTCCAACCTCCACTTGCTAACATGTAATTTTAGACAGGAGGCTCCAATTAGGTCATGGCAAAAAGGCCCCCATTTGTCTTTTAGTGCGGTGTGAAAACTGGTACCATTAATTATGGAACAATAAAAGGATGCACGCCTCCACTCTCCTGATGAAATACCACTTTCACTGTTTAATTCATGGGGTGCTAACTCTGCAGTTTAAGCTAAATTAGCTGGCAATTAAAATACAACCCCCACTCCCTCTGATCTCTTTGATTACTATTATTTGGAGTGAATGTTGCAATTGTTGTTTAATTTCTGCCTGGTAGGTCTGTCAAATACAGTATTTCTACAAAACAGAGGCCCACTGTGGCTCTCTTGAATGGCTTTTTTTAAGACCATTTACATTGACACAGCAATACAGCTTTCATTCCAGTTTCATTCTAAAAGTTGTAACTTCTTCCTGAGTCTCTCCATCAGTGTCGACTCCGGTTTGAACAATGTAAGGCTGAACACCGTTACTGACAATCCTCATTTTGGCTGCGTGAGATTCTCCAGCTTTGTTGTTGTTGAGCTGTTAAAGCTCCGCCCTCTTCTGGAAAGGGGGCGGGGAGCAGCAGCTCATTTGCATTTAAAGGGATGCATTTAAAAACAGTGTTTTTTTTTTTGTTTTGTTTTTTGACAAGCTATAATAAATGATCTGTGGGGTATTTTGAGCTGAAACTTCACAGACACATTCTGGAGACACCAGAGACTTATATTACATCTTGTGAAAGAGGCATTAAAGGTGCAGAGCACAAATTCTGAGCATGGGACACCATACTTGGCTACATGTCACTTTCACTTCCATGACAGCAGGGGTGTCCAAACCTGTCCAGCGGTGTTCAGCTCCATCTTGCCTCAACACACCTGCCTGGAAGTTTGCAGTATGCCTAGTGAGACCTTGATCAGCTGGTTCAGGTGTGTTTAATGCTGAGCTCTACAGGACCGTGGCCCTCCAGGAGCAGGACTGAACAGTATGAGTCACAGTTTCAGCACTGGACAGCTCCAGTTGTGCTAAGAGCTGCTGAAGCCTGTGGTCTGAAGTCTACTTATGTGTTATATATATATATATATATATATATATATATATATATATATATATATATATATATATATATATATATATAAAAGGACAAGCTGTGAGCCATTGAGCATTAGTATAGGACATACATGCCTCATGGGTTCTGTTCCCAAACCTAGTGACCTGCCTTAGTGTTTACATAGACAGCTTCTTTTTAAAGCAGCATCCTGAAAAGGAACCTCATAAGTGACTGATTTGGAACGCTCTTCCTAAGCTGCAAATCTACACAAATGGTGCCACTTATGGGATAGCGTGCTCTCAATATATTTTCTAATAATTGCCATTCAAAAGTTTGAGATCAATATGATTTTTGTAAGAGAAATTAATACTTTCATACTTAATAAATAACAGATCGATAATCTTTGTTTGGTCGTCTTTGCATCTGCTACAGTAGGCTCAGATGTTCAGTGCTGTCGCAAAAGAGGGTAAAAGCTTGTGTCAGGCAGCAAATCATAAATGCCATAGATGTCAGTGGGCGCTGATACTGTGCACCTTGCACTGCTGTTGTCTTCGCAGGTTTCAACCTCAGCTGTCAGTCAAACACCACCTCCATATTCCTGAACTTGAACCAGCAGCCTCCGATCTCTCTCTCTCTCTCTTCACACCAGGATGATGATGATGATGAGGATGATGCAGAGGGATCTGGCTGTCTGCCTGGTGTGATGTGTGCCCGCTCCGGATTAAGTGCCTCATTTTTATCCTCATAAACTCATTGGAGAGAAGACCGCTGAACAGTCTGCGGCACACGCCGAGCAGGAGCCAGTATTGGATTATTGGATTCTAGTTCTTATTGATGAATGTGTGCAATCAGTTCTAGCAGTGGCGTGTGCCCCGGGCAGGTAAACAGCTTGTCTGAATGCTCTGCTTCCATAATAAGGTCATTAATAGAAATCAGTCGGCGAGTGGACTGCCACGGAGCTAAACAAATCCCAACCTTTACTCCAGTATCATCAATCTAAACATGCAGGCCTGCAGCAAGCTTATGCCAACTTTAATACACGGCTCAGCTTCTGCATAAATGGTTCAGGGAGAGATAGATGTGTGCACACATACACACTCAGCGACTGTAAGGTTATATGCGCTCGAATGCTTGCGGTGCAGACAGGCCACATCCTGTTAGGATACGCATCTACGGTCAAGCAGATAACAGCTATGTTTAATGCATTAGCACGGCATGATAACCACATACAGTAACGGCTCCGTCAACGCCCTTGAGCTGAAATGTATCCGCATAATGCTTGAAAGCTGATTACTAATAACTCGCAGAGGTGCAAATATGATGTGTGTTCATTTAGAGATGGCCGATTACAGTCAATTGCAAAGCGATGCGGCGTCGGTGGATAATTCGTCTCACACTGTTAAAACCCTGTACGGTACGGCGCAGAAAAACTTAAATAAACGGGTCTTTAGAGTAACCAATAATATGCTGTTTTTAAGCATTTGACCTTTGAGTTTTCCCTTACAGAGGAGATCCCTGCTGAAGAGCTCCACAAACTGCCCTATTAAACACATTTCAGTACGTTTCTTTTGCATCATCATACTTTCTGCTGCATCTTTAATAAGTTAATTAGCATTTGCTGTATACTGAGCAACTGTAACATTCTTTAAGAGAAAATTGTGATTTTTTTAAAAAATAGTTTTTTGTACTTTATACCACAATGCAATTGCGCTGATGCAATTTCTCATACACTCTAAACAATGCTGGGTAAAAACAACCCAAGTTGAGGTGAAAATGGATAAACCCAGTGATTGAGTTGTTTTAACCCAGCGAAAGGGTTAAATGTTTGTTCAAACTGCTGTTAGTTTTGTTTAACTCAACTACTGTTTAAAATTGACTGTATTGCTTGAAACATTTATTGATATGTTTAATGAATAATAATGAAACAATAAACATTTATTAAATTGCTCATTTATAAATGTTCACCTTTTGATTATTATTGTTGCCTCTAGTAATTATGTGTCTGATTTTTAATTTCCAACCTATTTTGGGATCATTTTAAATAAAACTACCCAGCACGTTGGGTTAAAAAATCCAGTAACTGGGTTTGTCCATCTTCAACCCAACTTGGCTTGTTTTGTAGCAAATTTGACAATTATTAATTTTATTTATACACTCAAAAATATATATATTTTTAAGATTTACGAATTTCAATTAATAGTAAAATCCTTGCATATTATGAATTAAGAATAAAAAAAAAACAAGAGCTTAATAAAACTTTTTTTTTTTTTAATTTATGAATACGAATCACATAAACTAAATGATTGCATTTGTTCCATTAAGATTTATAAAAACATTTTTTATTAAGCTCTAGTTTTTTTTTAAACTATATATAAAAAAAATGTAAAATTCTTGATTCATAATATGAATAATATGTAAGGATTATTGAATTCAATTTGATGGAATTTTACTTTTAATTGAAATGCGTAAATCTTAAAAAAAAAAAACAAAAAAAAACAGGCTAAATATATTTTTTTTAAATGTATGATTATTTTATTTTATTTTATTTTATTTTATTTTATTTTATTTTATTTTATTTTATTTTATTTTATTTTATTTTATTTTATTTTATTATTTAGCATTTACCCTGATATAATGTAATTTATGTACGAAAAACATAAAAGATTTTTATTTTTCAAACGTTTGAAGAGTGCACAAATTTCTGTTCCTACTAACAACAGTGACAAAGTTTAGATTAATTGTTTTTGTTTTTAGGTGTGAAAAGTGAAAAACATTTAAATGGCAACATTTACCCCTCGGTTTTTATTTTTGTTGTTAGAGCTGTTTTATGTCAAAAACAAAATCACATGCATAACATACAGGGCTACAAGTGAAAATGTGCAGTAGTTTCAGCTGCACTCTTCAGTCATTTCTTCAGAGGCGAGTGCTGACGGTCAGAAGACATCAAGAGCGCTGATGAAACCGCTGATGTCAGCTGATGCCCTCCTGAAAGTCAATAGGAGGCCTGGGGTTCAAACGAAAACAATAATGCACCACCATCAAGAAACCTGCATTTCTGTTTATTCCCTCCTTCATTTTTTCCACAGTCTATCCTTAGACCTGGATCATGACCCATATAAATGCTTTAAAACATTTATAGGCGCTCGTCTCAACTATTCCAGTGGGACGGCAGTACGGTCCGGGTTCAGTAACCTCCCCTCCCCATCTTCTCCTTCCCACCAGCTGCATCTCAGCCCACTTCCACACCGGCATCGAGGCTTTCTCATCATGAGCTGTCTATGGTCTGGTGGGCATGACTTTCAGCCTGAGCTCGAGAAGCTTTACTAGTCTGTTTCTTTACCCCATGGGAAAGGGCAAGGAGGCAGCCAAGAATAAGAGGAAGATTTATAAACTTGCCATCTTCTAGAACTCATACAGGCAGGAAAATGGAAAAGAAACATAATATAATATATAATGGTGATACCCTACAACAAGGATGA
Organism: Megalobrama amblycephala; assembly: GCF_018812025.1. Lineage (NCBI taxonomy): Eukaryota > Metazoa > Chordata > Actinopteri > Cypriniformes > Xenocyprididae > Megalobrama > Megalobrama amblycephala. Next base: position 46,024,671 of record NC_063060.1, on the reverse strand, counting down.
ATAATTAATGATGCCAGTGCCCAGTAAATGAGACGGTAATGCTGAGTGAATGAATTAAACTAATGTTGCGCTGGAATTCAATACTGAGGGCAATCATTGAACGTCAACATTTCACTAATAGTATTTATGCTTAGCATTCCTACTGTGACAGGAAAAGAATCTCTCATTTTGCATAATATAAAATGTTAAAGAAAGTTTTAAATCATCAAAAAGAGGCAAGGTTCCATGTGAGATATTCAATGTACAAATTCTGTTTGGACTGTTTCACATAAGATATGTCATTTTTCACTGATTATTAGATGGGAATAGTAATTAGTCAGGACAATGGGGACTTGTTCTAAGCATTCTGAGAAACGCAGTATGTGGTGCACTTTCCTCTAATTGCATTTAAGAGCTGATAGCTAAACTTTCATGTGCATGAGACTGAGTGATTACAGACATCGCTTGTGTTTCTGCATTTACAGTAGCACAACTATGAGAAATGTCTAATCTTCTCTCTTATTTCTTTGCTTTGTATGGCTGATTGTTTTCGTGATTTATTATGGAATCTCTTGATGTGAAGCTGGTTTTAAGATGAATGATGCCATTTGATCATATATGTTTGATGTTCAAAACAGGACTGGATATTATTCTGCAGGTTAGGAAAAGTGTAGCTACACTTCATATCTTAATAATCGTTTTATATCAATGCACATTATATCTTGTTGCTGAATTATACCAGTATACATTCAGTATATCTTGGTATCGTTATTTTTTCCAGCAATACATTCAAATGCGTAAGCAAATGCATTTAAAGTTCATTGCCGGTCAATATCCACTTCACCCAGTGCATTTTATTCTCTGTTCTAAAGCATCTTGTTACAGTTTTACTAAATGAGAAACCACTCCAAATGATTCAGTGTGTGAATGAACTGTACAAAGGATTTACAGTGAATAGTGAACCAATTCAGATCAATTTGTTGAAAAGAAACAATGCAAAAGAGTGATTCATGAACTGTGCATCGCTAGCACCTGAACAACCTATGGACAATATGAGACAAATTATACGATTGCTGAACTATATAAACATTTGGTAATGTTTTGATAATTACAGATGCAAATTGTCTATAGGTTGTATAGGTGCTAGCAATACTTTAGCAATACTTCTCATTTTGGCTGCATGAGATTCTACAGCTTTGTTGTTGTTGAGCTGTTAAAGCTCCGCCCTCTTCTGGAAAGGAGGCGGGAGCAGCAGCTCATTTGCATTTAAAGGGACGCACACAAAAACGGCGTGTTTTTGCTCACACCCAAATAGGGGCAAATTTGACAAGCTATAATAAATGATCTGTGGGGTATTTTGAGCTGAAACGTCACAGACACATTCTGGAGACACTAGAGACTTAGCATTACATTCACCTCAGGCAAGTCATTTAGTGTCCACAGCATGTTAGTTCACTAGAGAAATGAACTCTAGAGGAGTATCTCTCTCTCTCTCTATTGCCTTTCTGTATCAGCGTGTTTTAACCCTCACCTCCAGGCTCAGGTTTCCTTCACTTCACCTCTTATCGGATCATTCGTTCATGTCTCATAGACACCACACATGACTCACGTGTGTCGTGACAGGAAAAGACATTTGCCTATCGTCTTCTGTCTATTCCACGTTCTGTCTACACACACCTTAGTGTAAAAGATGGCTTGCTGAAACGTGAGCATCTGTTCACATCCTGCCAGATTAGCTGCTTTAACCTCCCGCTGACACGGCTCAGATTGATTGCCTAAAGGGTGCCGTGGACCGCAAAATAAGAAAAGAGCATTAGGAATCCATCTCGGCCATAATCTAACCTCCTCCATCCACCCACGAGTTTTACCCATGTTATTTCCCATAAAGAATTTGGATATTGAGGTGCCGTGGAGTCAGGCGTTATGTTATGCGGGGATTTACCGTCGATAAGAAATGACCTTGACTTTTAAAGGGGTTTTATAGACTTCTTCATGGTTGGGGAAGGGGTATATTTCATGGGAAATTACAGTTGGGACTTTAAAAGGCTGGGGTGCTTTAAGAGAACAGCATTGGCTGACATGGCTTTGACCTTGGGTGACCTCAGCTTCCCCTGGTCAGTGTCATTTCTCACTGCCAACGAGGAAGATGGATGTTCGCTCTAAAGCTCATGGTTCATTAAAAAAAGGAGCAGTGAGGGAGGTCTCTCAGATAACCTGCAAATTTATGGTTCCGTTGGGAACACACTAACCTGCTGCCGGAATTTTTACTGAGAACATTATGAGTAGAGCCAAGGTGCTATATTTCATGCGTACAGTGGAAGCTAACTTTTCCATATCGCATATATACTAATGTTTGTGTGGATTTGTGTGAGTGAAAGTGTATGCGTTCTTTGTGCTTATTCCTGTGTTTTTATGAGTTGAGCGGAGGTGTGCGCTGCCCAGGATATGAGAAGGAATCTCAGTGGGGCATCTCCTTGTAAACACTTTTGTTATTACTCCACGCCAGCGCTGATTACACTGTGCCTGTTCTGCTGTGCTCTCTGACCCCGTCTGACAGCCCTATGAGACTCTCTCTCTCTCTCTCTCTCTCTCTCTGGCTGATGCAGTGACAGAGGAGACAGAGGGACAGCAAAAGCCACCTGCCAAGTCTGAGGCAAATCTCGCATTTCCTGGGGAAACTGGTTGAGATTTATCAGAAGAGAACATGCAATAAAGTGTTTTATTGCCACTGCTGCATGTTCAGTACTGTTTAAAATTTGCTGTTTGATCATAAACAACATCTGCAAAGTTACGACGCTCAAAGTTCAATGCAAAGGGAGATATTTTCTTTTACAGAAATCACTTTTTAAGGACTACAACAAACGGCTGGTAGGGACTACAACAAGCTTCTTCCTGGGTTTGTGACATCACAAACCTCAAAATTTACATAAACCCCGCCCCCGAGAACACACAACAAAGGGGGCGGGGCCATGTTGTGCTGATTTAGAGAAGAGGAAGAGTTGTTGTAGTAGAGTGTTGTTGTCATGCCGTCATTTTACGCCGGACTGCTTCACAAACGAGGGTCAATTCAACACAAAAGATGAACATGACGGCACATGCTAGTGGATGAGTTGAATCAACTCCACAGCAACTACATCAATTTATCCACTAACCATTCAGAAACGTCCAGTTTCATTCTAAAAGCTGTAACTTCTTCCTGAGTCTCTCCATCAGTGTCGACTCCGGTTTGAACAATGTAAGGCTGAACACCGTTACTGACAATCCTCATTTTGGCTGCGTGAGATTCTCCAGCTTTGTTGTTGTTGAGCTGTTAAAGCTCCGCCCTCTTCTGGAAAGGGGGCGGAAGCAGCAGCTCATTTGCATTTAAACTTATGTACAATAAGACTTCTAGAGTATTTAAACTGTCTATCACTAGCAACGCTTAATGACTATCCTTGGACAACATGTTAAATCATGCTAGCAATGTGTTAAATCAGGCTAACAACATGCTAAGCAATGCTAACATGTTAAGTCATGCTGCTGCATGCATGCTGAAACATGTTAACAACATGCCAAGTCATGTTAACAAAGTGATAAAACATGCTAGCAACATTTTAATTCATGTCAGCAGTGTGTTAAAACATGCTAATTAATGCTAGCAATATGTTAATCCAGTGCTTACAAAAAACCTGAAACATGTTAGCAATGTGCTAAAACATGCTAGCAACATGTTAATTAATGTTATTAGTGTGTTTAAAAATGTTAATTCATGCTAGCAATATGTTAGTTATGTCAGAAACATGCTAATTCATTATAGCAAGATGCTAAAACATGCTAGCAGCATGCTAATTCATGTTAACAACATGTTAGAACATTACCAAAATGCTACTTCATGCTATCAATCTGTTAAAACATGCTAGCAAAACATAATTCATTCTAGCAATCGCTGCGTCCCAATTCGCGTACTTATGCACTATTATATGACGTTTTTAAGTACAAATAGTGCAGTAGTGCGTTCACACTGAAAATTCCAAAAAGAAAAAGTACACTTTAAATACCTGGATGATGCACTAAATTAATGGAAAAAATTAAGTGTGGAATGTTGGACACTTCATGCACTCGACTGCCGCAGCTTTAATTATATAGTGGAGGGAAGAGGCTGTCAGACTCCGGTGTTAAATGACAAAATAACCTTATACAATTCACACACTACATGGATGAGTACATAGTGCATAAGTACATAGTGCATAGTGTGTCATTTGGGACACAACTAATGTGTTAATGTGTTAAATCATGTTAATTCATGTTAATTCATGTTAGCAATGTCTTTCTTTCTTACTGTTTTCTCAATGTCTGCCTTTCCTACTACAGTCGCCAATGTGCATTTCCTCTCATTAATTTTGAAATGACTGAGCTGCAGTGTGTAATGTCTCTGTAGAAGTAATCCAGTTCAGTGGTGGTGCCATTGGACTTGATCCAAACTTGTGCCAGAGAGGCATCCAGTTCAAAATCCAAAATGGCGGCACTTTGCTACAGCTGTTCTGTGAACCAACACAGCAAAGTTCCCACTTAATGATCAGCCAAGAGAATTAATGAGACTTAAGTTACCTTTTACAGCAGTCGAGAGACAAGAATTAATATTCCTCTCTTTCTCTCATGTGGTTCATTGGTATGCTGCTCTATGGTGGAGTTGCTCAAGCCGTTAATGACATTATGAATAATGGATGCCACAGCTCAATAAAACATTTGGCTTGATTTAGCCCAGATGCAGTTTTAGTGCACAGTGGTTTGATCCAACGATATACAGTTCCTGATCTGAAAACCAGTTGTGCAGGTGATACATCTCAAAATGCGATGCCGTTTAAACAAAATCCCATCTCAGTAGTTTCTGCATCCTATAACACAATACAGGGAGATGAAATTGATGGGATATCTCAGAGAATGACCCCCTGTAGGAAACGATACACTGATTTGTTCACATTTAAATCTAAAGGTAATCTCATTATTCAAGGTCCTTTGATAAAGGATTAATGCTCACTTTTCAGACCACTAAAGTGGGATCTTTAAGATTTGCATTTCAGTAAAAGCTTGTAATAATTAATCTACCACAACAGTGTTTAATGCTTTTACTATAGTAGATCTTTGATCAGATGTGAGAGTTTATCATGGGGTCATTTTGTTTCAAACTGCTTAAAGTTTTAAGGAGGGCGATTGTTTTTTAATGCCACTTGTTCAAGTTCTTGCTAAACGCTGTCTCAATGATTCACACCAATGTCTGTCTGGATTTTAAATTATGGTCAATGTTGGTGTGTCTAAATGCCTATAGGTGGTTGAAATGAAAACCTGCTGGGAAAAAGACTGCTGATTAATGGAAGAGTTAGAAGAAATGTTGAGCTGTGATTTGAGCTTTATTTTTGCCTTTACAATATCTGTAGTTTTTTTAAAAGATCTTTTTAGTAACAAAAAGTACCATGATATTACCATGTTTTTTTAGTCATGGCACCATCACAGTATGTTTTTGGACATACGCCTTGATAGTACCATGCTTTTTGGATGAGATATCATGTCGTTTTTTTCTTCAGACATAAACACCCATTCTTAAAATTTGCAGTTATAAAGTCAGAATTACGAGATATAAAGTCAGAATTACAAGATATAAAGTCAGAATTACGAGATATAAAGTCAGAATTGAGTTATAAAGTCAGAATTGAGATATAAAGTCAGAATTGTGAGTTATAAAGTCAGAATTGTGAGTTATAATGTCAGAATCGAGATATAAAGTCAGAATTGAGATATAAAGTCAGAATTGTGAGTTATAAAGTCAGAATCGAGATATAAAGTCAGAATTGCGAGTTATAAAGTCAGAATCAAGATATAAAGTCAGAATTGAGATATAAAGTCAGAATCGAGATATAAAGTCAGAATTGTGAGTTATAAAGTCAGAATCGAGATATAAAGTCAGAATTATGAGATATAAAGTCAGAATTGAGATATAAAGTCAGAATCGAGATATAAAGTCAGAATTGCGAGTTAAAAAGTCAGAATTGTGAGATATAAAGTCAGAATCGAGATATAAAGTCAGAATTGTGAGATATAAAGTCAGAATTGCGAGTTAAAAAGTCAGAATTGTGAGATATAAAGTCAGAATTGCGAGATATAAAGTCAGAATTGCGAGTTATAAAGTCAAAATTGCGAGATATAAAGTCAGAATTGCGAGATATAAAGTCAGAATTGCAAGATATAAAGTCAGAATTGCGAGATATAAAGTCAGAATTGTGAGATATAAAGTCAGAATTGCGAGATATAAAGTCAGAATTGCGAGTTATAAAGTCAAAATTGTGAGATATAAAGTCAGAATTGCAAGATATAAAGTCAGAATTGCGAGATATAAAGTCAGAATTGCGAGATATAAAGTCAGAATTGTGAGTTATAAAGTCAAAATTGTGAGATATAAAGTCAGAATTGCGAGATATAAAGTCAGAATTGTGAGATATAAAGTCAGAATTGTGAGATATAAAGTCAGAATTGCGAGATATAAAGTCAGAATTGTGAGATATAAAGTCAGAATTGCGAGATATAAAGTCAGAATTGTGAGTTATAAAGTCAAAATTGTGAGATATAAAGTCAGAATTGCGAGATATAAAGTCAGAATTGTGAGTTATAAAGTCAGAATTGCGAGATATAAAGTCAGAATTGCGAGTTATAAAGTCAGAATTGTGAGTTATAAAGTCAAAATTGTGAGATATAAAGTCAAAATTGTGAGATATAAAGTCAGAATTGCGAGATATAAAGTCAGAATTGCGAGTTATAAAGTCAGAAGTGACAAATAAAGTCAGAATTATGAAGTACTTGGCCAGTTCAGTTTGCTGAGTAAATTCTACTTAGTTGATGTTTTTATTTTACAATACTCTTGTTTTATATACCCTTTACTCAAACAATATAACACTGAATTAAGCCAAGACATATTGACAACAACCATAAATAGGTCTGATAAATTGCTGTCTGAAGTGGCTTGTTAAGTTGATTTGGACACAGTTACAAAGAATATGTAAAATGTAATGGCTTTTTGAATCAGCTGTATTGAATTTTGAACCTGATAAAACCTGTTTTTACCAAAAGCGACACACACAGAGAGATACCAGCATTCAAGGTTTTATTTGCCACAGCAATCTTACCAGCTGTAAGCATGAGTGTTTGCTGTTAGATTATCAAGGGTTTACAAGCTAGTAAGCATTTCCCACTTGTATTTTTAAACGTGTAAGTTCTACATGACCCGAGTCTGAACCTGTCTGCTCCACTGATGACCCCGCATCGGTTTGTCTCATCTTGGCAGACCGAGCAACACCAACCACTTGCACTCTCACTGTGGTTGAATGACAAAGTAAGCTGTAACACACTCATGTATTTTTAATTCAAAACAGTGAAAATCTTGAAGGCATGAAGCTGGAAAGTGGTGTTTTTGTGAACACAGAGAGGTGTTGGAGAACACACAGAAAACTGTCTACTAAGAGTCAGGCTCGAGTCAAATCATCTGAAGCCTTTATCCCTGCAGCCCAAGCTACATCTCCTGTGTGTTTGCAAACTGGCACAAAAAATACATTTCTTTCTTGGCAGAGCGACAGTCTAAATGGGCAGAGCGACAGAAATGGTGGTCCCACACAAGGACCTCTTAAACAATCAGCCAATATCACTCAGTGCTCTATTGCCATAAATCTGCTTTTTGGAGCCAAACTGGAAGAGCAAGCCCATAATCAACCGAGCCTCCAGCAGGCTAAACAGACCGAGAGCTCAGTGCACCGCACAGCTCCATTGAGATGTCCCAGCACCACTGCCAAAGTGCCTTATTCTCTCAATCATCATTCAGTCCATTATTTTCAACAGTGCAAACATAACAAATGAAATTCATGAGCATTAAATTAAGAGGACAAAGATGAAAAGCTGCTTGATGTACCCGTGAGCTGCTGTATACCTGTGGACGGCTGAAGTGCGCCTCTGTTTTGCAAACAATGCTGCCCACCACTGGCATTTCAGCTTTAAAAAGGCAATTTAAATGTAGATCAGATTATTGCACAGATGTTGGTAAAATTCACAGAGTCTGGAGGATCACTTTCACATCACTTTCATGCAAGACGTTTTTGCATTATGATGTACTTTCGTGACAATTAGCATAATATATTAGTGTAATATTAGTTTTTTTTTTTTTTAAAGGGGACCTATTATGCCTCTTTCACAAGATGTAATATAAGTCTCTGGTGTCCCCAGAATGTGTCTGTGAAGTTTCAGCTCAAAATACCCCACAGATCATTTATTATAGCTTGTCAAATTTGAACAAAAACACACCGTTTTTGTGTGTGTCCCTTTAAATGCAAATGAGCTGCTGCTCCCCCCCCCCCCCCCCCCCCCTTTCCAGAAGAGGGCGGAGCTTTAACAGCTCAACAACAACAAAGCTGGAGAATCTCACGCAGCCAAAATGAGGATTGTCAGTAACGGTGTTCAGCCTTACATTGTTCAAACCGGAGTCGACACTGATGGAGAGACTCAGGAAGAAGTTGGCTTTTCAGAGATGGTGAGAACTGAGGGGGAAAAAAAGTGTAATTACCATCAGGGTTGCCAGGTTTTCACAACAAAACCCACCCAAATGCTGCTCAAAAAAAAAAAAAAGATGTGGATAACTGCACTATTGAGTCTGCCCTAGCATGCATGTTTATACCTGAAATAAGCCATAAGCATTGACGTTGGGCCTCAAAGTCAAAACGCTCTAGAACAATCCATTCACAGTCAAAGGAAGGTTCAGGTCAGTGAAGATATCTGTTATGTCAGCAGAGGAACTGAAAGGAGACTGAGGCCAAGAAATGTTATGATTATGTAATCGCTCCAAACTTTCCCTTGTCTTCATGCAAAGTTCTGCCTCCGAGTACATTACAGGTAGTCGATAAAAGAAAGTGTAAAATAAAGCTGGGATTCCAGGAACACGTGCTGAAGCTTCACTGATATTTAGCCCATAAGTAAATATTGCCTTAATCTCTTGGCAGCCAATTATAAAGGGGATTAATTTTCTTTTCATTTTGCAACAAAGCCTTGAGTAGTGTAATTTTCTAGGATGTTACAAGTCATTATCGATGCTTTCCAGTCTGGTTATTCCCATAAAAAGGGGGTTGATGCATGCCAAATGTGTTTGTATGTGACTCGTTGTATGGCAGGAGGGTGAGAGAAGGGCGTATATTTTATTCCCCGAGTCTGTGAGAGACTCAGCATCTCTGTCACGTTTACGCTGGCTCTGTACCTCCTGGCCCAGCTTGTCTGAGCTAATGTGCTCAATGAATGTTTAATTGAGAGGAATGATAGTAAGCCGCTTTTGTCTGGGTTCTTGACATGGCAGGACAGAAGTCTCTTCAGGACTCAGCAAAGCTCATCAAGTCTGTTACCGAAGTCACATACGCTGACGCACAAAGTGGGAAAAACTTCAAAGTCGTCATCTGATTGGTTGAATTCTATGGGAGATGTGTGTGTCGCGTTCTTTAACGGTTTGCCTGGAAACAAAGCCGACATGATGCCAAACCCCCTCATGGAAAAAGAAGGCCATCGAGTTTACAACTGTGACAATGAGCGCTTATCAGGATCAACTAAATGCTGGAATTATGTGAAGTTTGCGGCGCCAACATTCTTGATTGAGTAAATGATTAGATACACACCGGCCTGTTACCGTAGAGACATCAACTTTACATTTTCATGCCCTTAAAAATGACATGGAACAAAACGAACTGTGATTGGTTTCTTTACATGTCAGTCAGATGGCCTCTGGGAGGGCCAATGAAAGCTGCGATGGAGTCCAGACCTTCTGCCGTCAGTCTAAAGTTTCATTAAAAAGATTTGTGTTCCGAAAATGAATGAATGTCTTAGAGGTTTTGAACGACATGAGGGTGAGTAATTAATGACAGAATTTACATTTTTGGGTGAACTAACAATTTAATAAGCAGATACTGTGACACCAATAATCAAGAAGCATATCGCACACACAAATATTAAGGTAAATAATTTTTTAAAATAAATAATACAATAAAATATTATTTGATTGTTATATTTCATTTTATGAATTTTTTACTATTTAATTTAAATTAAAAAAATAAGTGTATTTATAGTAAGCATTTTCTTTCGACTATGTCTGCTTACTTGGATTTCATTTTTTCATTTTCCTGGGCTTTTAAGGAACAGCCTTTGTTTCGAAATCATTCCTATCGTGACGTTAAATGCTTTGCATTCAAGAGTTTGGGGTCAGTGTGATTTTCATTAATACTTTTATTCAGCAAGGATGCATTAATTTGATCAAAAGTCACAGTAAAGACATATGTAATGTTACAAAAGATTTCTTGAAAAGCTTGCTTCTCAGTGAACAAGAGGGAGGCTTGTGCTAGAAACAGACACCAAGCATCTCTTTGAAGGTCCTTCAGAGCTTAGTATCTGTGAACAGAGTAACATGGCAGCACTCAACCACATAAAGAACTCAACACAACACTAGTCAGTATGGGAAAGTGTCACAAAGGAACAACAAAGAGCCGGGAAACACATCTGGAGTTTGCTGAAGGGCACAACCGTGGCACAGTTGTGATGTGGGAATCAAGATGTTTATTGACTTTATCAAGATGTTATCAAGAAGCTGTGTGTGAAGCTAACACCGCAAACACTTTTGCTCCATGTTGCCACAAAAGGACACTATGTGAGGTCAATGAAGCTATAATGATAGAAATATATGACATAGGGTATGGGAGACAAAACTTTAAATTGACTTTTAAAGAATGAGAAATATATACTGGAGTCAAAGATATGACAACTAGCCCCAGTCTCATCTATAGTAAAGTATCGTGTTAGCAGTATCATTAGTGTTGTCAAAACTATTGTTTTTTCGATACACATCGATACTGAAATATCTGAAACACTTCCAATACTCATTTTCCACAGAATAGATTAATGATACCAGCTGCTCTTTCTCTCTCTCTCTTCTCTCTGACAGCGAGTCGACACACAAACTGCCTCGTTTCATTTGCTCAGGATGAATATTGTTAGTGTTACAGAGCTTGAATTTCAGCACGTATTGCACATCATTTTATTCATTCTCGCAGATTTTGTTCTCACACCCAAAATGTGCACGCATAAAGCCTCCTCTCAGCACTGAATTGAGTTCTTTTACACTGCTTATTGCTCTTAAACGGTTAAAGACACACAAAATAATGTCAAAATGCAGGTCTTGGTGAGTATTCACGTAAACACAGTCAGTTATGTTTGAAGTGAACATAAACAGTTGAGAAAGAAAACGCATGTGTAACAGTATAATGGATCTTAAAGTGACAGCAGCCTAATAAACCTGCTGACAAATTATGAGATAATATTAAAAATATCTATATGGCAGTTTTTCCTCATGATATCAATGTCAAAAATTGTGGCCAGTGAAAATGCTGAGTGGCTAGTAACTTTAGGAAACCACTAGGCAGAGTGGCTGGTGAGCAAAATAGTTCACGTCAAGCCCTGCTACTAACCATAAGTAACTTTATGTCAACTTATCCTACCCGAACCCTAACCTAACAGTCTATTAATACTCTAATGAGAGTTAATTGACATGTAGTTGCAAAGTTACTCATAGTTAGTAGTGTCTAAAGTGGACTATTGAAATAAAGTCAGACCGTATCTTTCCACAAAGCTGCTTTTTATTGGAGGAGTAGGTTAAAGCAGAAGGAAGAATAGATAAGGAAATAATAATGTAGAAAATCCAATTCAGTCTGAGGAAAAACTGAACAGTAGCTGCATAAGGTACAACAATAGAAAATATTCAAATGCAGGGCTGAATACATGAACATATATAAATATGTATTTTTAGTTATTTCAAGTCATTATAAAAAAAGAGAATAGACCCTGAAAGTGTAAGATTTGGTACTTGGGAAAATGTATACAGTTAGTCTAGTTGACAGTGTGTACAGCTCAAATCTGTCTCTGCTACTTTCATGTCTTTTATCTCTGTGTGGTTTGGCTCAGGCTGTCAGGGACGCGTATTTCACCAACCAAAACAGCCTTCTAAAACCGCTGATATCTCAGTATTCATTGCCCCCCTTGCAGAGCGAGAAGGACTTTGTTATGCATTATTCATTTTTTTCGCTTTTGTTTCTTCCATTCCTTCACCTTTTTATATTTCTTCGCCTTTTGTACATCGTCTCCTAGTTTGTTTTCCTCCTGGCTTGGTACGCATAAAAAATACAGCTCCCGAGGCGAGAAGTGTTGAGCAAGACATCTCCCTCACCTGAGTTGCTCAGAAAAGCAATACCGCATATCTGTGTGAGGGGAAAGCATGATATTAAGAGCGAAGCCAATTTGGCCCTTAACTGAAGCAAATCTGACATCACCTCGGGGAGCAGACAATTATGTAAAAGTGCCGTATAATGATCTTTCTGTTTCCATCAAGGTCTCTTTTTATAATCACATTCGTGTATATGTCCGTTAGCATGTTATTATTTAGTACGCACTGACTCGCTTTCGTGTTTTGCTCGAGTTCACTGCTCAGGCAACATCTGTAATGTGCTCCAGCTGATCTTTGTAATTCTTTCTTTGTTTGTATAGACATTGATGAAGATTTGCAGTTTGTGTGCAAAGGAAACTAGGTTTATAAATAGCTGAAACCCTTACGCACTATTTATCAAGTGAAATGGGCAGGCTGTAATACGGAAAGAACGGACCAATTTCATAGGGATGGGAAACATTAGGGATGTGGAGATTCCGGTTCAGATTCCGATAGCACAGTTCCGTAACGATTCCATTAATGATTCCATTAATAACAAAGAGGCCTGCTAACAAAATCATTTGTTTTACAACAAAACTCTGGTGCTTCTCATTTTTTTTTTGTCCAGTAAAATCAATGTAATATATTTTTATTCAATATTTATTATTTTGTATTTTGAGTAATATTTATGCAGTAATTATGATCCATTTCCATTGAATATTATGTATTTTTTGTTTATTAAAATCTCATTGTAGACATTGAAATAGCAGGTCATTAATTACTTGATATAATGTTAATATACTTACTTAAACTACCAAAATCTGCCTTTTTATCTTATAAATATAAGATAAAATATAAATGTGCCAATACCCATCACAATAATAACAAAACGCCATCAGGGCAACACACACAACACTAAAATATTGCAATAAGCGTTAACTAAATAACATAAAATATAACTCAAAACACACAGTACATTACTGAGAAGAATCAAAATTATGTGATGTGTAATGCAGGGAGATCCTTTTACTGTTTTTAACTGTAAATTCTGTGGTAATTCATAGTTTTTACTTGCAAAAACCATATATTTGACAGAATTTTACAGTAAAATTACATATTATGTGATTTACAGTTTTTCTCAAAATAGTATAAGGTAACTTACAGTTAACCAATTAACTTGTTTTTACTGTAGCGTTTTTAGAGTATTTTTCTGTAAAAATCTAACATTTGCTCAAAATTTGTCTTGAGGAAACTGTACTTTTTATTATAAGAATTGATTATTAAAATTTATTTTTAAAGTCATATTTATGAGTTTCAGTTCTATAAGATTGGACTCTTAATACTGTTGTTTTACATAGTACATATTGAGAACTATGCATACTGTTTTTATTATTGCATAGTATTATAGTGCAATGTTACATCCATATAATGCAGATGTGCAAGAAACATGGTATAATGGTACAGAACCTCATAAAAATTATATATAATATGTATGTATGTTTTTTCTTTTTACACAGCCTGAAAGAACAGCATTTCAAACCAATGTGAGTCTGACACTCAGTAATTCACATTGTAGATGACAATCACTGAAATGAAATGATAAAACGGTTACGCTGGGGACACGGCGTATTTATAAAAATGTATTTATAAAATTATTTCTCTGCACCTGACATTTACTTCACCGCAGGATGAGGTTTCAGAGGACGCAGCACAGGACGAGATTATCTTATTTTACCACAAATGATTCTGACTGCAGCTATTGAAAGGGCAAAACTGTGCACTCTGTTACGCACAGCATAACATGCATATCAACTGTTTCCAGGGAATATTTCAAATAAGCAGTTTGCTTAGGCTTTTTATCACATTGCCCTGCAAAAACTCATTTTTTAAAAATGTTGCTGGTGAAAAATTACAAAGCGTCTCTTTAGTTGCCCTGCTCAGAGCTGCCAGAGAAAGAGCCTCTTCACAGGCTCTGATGCCGAGAGCAGGGGACTTCCAGCTCGGTCTGGCCAGCAGAAAACGCCAGAGATTAGATCTTTTCCCTGAGAAGCAGTGTGAAGTGAGTGCATGACTTTGGCTGTTTGCGGGATAGAAATGAGTGCTATAACGGATTTGGGGAAAATAAAGGATTTGGGGAATGGGCTAGCCAAAGCGAGATCTATTGACTGAGGCTCTTTCTGTGTTAAAGCACTTCACACGCAAAAGCATTCTTCTGATAATGTCAAACAGGCGGCTTTGCATTTGAAGATTTCTGCAGTGATTAACTCTTAAAAGAGCTGATGGAGTTTAAGAATTCCCTTATTTAAATCTGCTGGTTCAAAGCTTAAAACTTCCTGAAAGGGCCATGCATTACTATTAATGAATTATTATGCAAAGTTTTGTAAATTTTAAATGAAGACTGGATGCCAGTTTGAGGTGAAGCTGCTGATAGATCTAACTGCCAAGATCTCAACTTTCCTTTTCTGGAGTGAAAGCCAATTAAAAGTAGCCATACATATACACTATAGCCAAGTAATAATATATTTCATTACATTATTGTTATAATTCAAATTTTGATGTTTTGAAAATTTGATTCATGTTTGTTGTACAAATTACATTTTTATTTAACATTGCATTTACATACATTTTATAATAATACAGTATTATAATAATCGAGTATTCCAGACATGGAAATCTGTAGCCTATACATTATTGCTGGGGATTTTTCAGACTCTTGACACGTGCCACACATTACATATTTACACCAGTAGGTGGCCAGTAGTCTTAACCCTCTGGTGCTCTTCATGTGTCCGATTTTTTTTATTTTTTTATTTTTTTTCCAATGAAATGAATGTACTATATTTTAGTTCGATAATGTTTTTTATTTAATATTTTGTATATATTTTACTATATTTTATAGTACTTAATTATATTTACACTGTAGTTATAATCCATTTATTGACTTTTTTAAGCATGGACCTGAAAATGAAATTTCCAACTTTCGAATGCTTTAGAGCACAGATGTACTTTTGGTCTCTTTTTAAAGATGACACTTGGCAAATTATTGCTGAAGAGAAAAAAAGGTTTTAAAAAGTTAACAAAGTTACAGAATTTTAATTTTATTGTTATGAAAAATGCACAAAAATACTATTTTTTTTTTTTTTTAATGAAATATATATTTTCAAAAACAAATACTAAAACTGCAAGAAAATCAAAGCCATAAATCTAAACAAGTTGTGTTCCAAATTTGAGCTTGATATCTCAAAAGATGAGCTTTCAGTAAGATTTTGTTTGGCCGCAGTACAGTCTAGTTTTCGCTAGATGAAATTCGTCTCCCGTTCATTTCCAATGTGCTCATTTTTGACCACGAGGAGCACAAGTGTGACTATTTTTTTTTTTCCTTTTCAAATCATGTCCATTTTTTATGTGTGTGTGTGTGTATGTATGTGTGTGTGTGTGTTCACATAGCAAGTGAGAAACCTTTACCAAGTTTTGTAGAATTCCAATGAAGTAAAAAATTCTAAAAAAAGAAATAAATAAATAAACATAAAATTGTTCAGGCAAAATTGACCAAAGAGCACCAGAGGGTTAATATGCAAGTCTTTAGAATCATTCATTCATCCGATTTGTTTGAAAACACTGATTTGTCTGTATGAGTGAGTCGTTTAATCATTCACCTAACTGATTCATTCAAACACACTGATTCGTTCACAGATGTCATTAGATTCTGATTTGGCTTTGTGTGGAACTATTTCCATTGGTTGAGCAAAAATAGACAAATTAACTGACAATATTTTGTCTCAAAATGGTGTATAATAACTACAAGAGTAACTGCATTTTAGTGTACTGTTTTATAAAAACTGTTGCATTCGTAATTTCATTGTTGCACTTTTGCTTGTACACTCTAAAAAAAAAAAAAAAGGGTTTAAAACAACCCAAGTTGGGTTAAAAATGGACAAACCCAGTGGTTGGGTTAAATGTTTGCCCAACCTGCTGGGAGTTTTATTTAACCCAACTATTGTTTAAAAATTACTGTATTTCTTGCTTAAAATGAACCCAAAATATGTTTAATAAATGAACATTTCTTAATAAGTTTAATGAATAATAATTTAACAATAAACATTTATTAAATTGCTTATTAATAAATGTTCACCTTTTGATTATTATTGTTGCCTCTAGTAATTATGTGTCTGATTTTTAATTTTGGGTTAATTTTAACCCAGCCATATAGTAATTTTTAAACAATAGTTTGGGTAAATAAAACTACCCAGCACGTTGGTCAAACATTTAACCCAACCGCTGGGTCTGTCCATTTTCAACCCAACTTGTGTTTTTTTTTAACCCAACATTGATTTTAGAGTGTGTGATTAATTCAAATATTTGTCCTTGTCTGCTGCCTTTGATGTCGTTACAAATGGTTAATTTAGATGGGATAGGAAAAAATGTGACTGGGGCAAATAGCTCAAATTTATCATTCTTTCCACTTGAAGGCAATTTAAAAGCTTATCAAACACTGTCAATCACAAGCGTAAAGAGTAAACTGCATTTACTCCCTACAGCTGCATTGCAATTATGTCTTTTATTTGTTTATATTGCACTGCGTTCACACAAATTTTATATATTTCCTTTAACTGCCCTTAAAGAGGCACTTAGCATAATCAGCATATATCTGTTTCCCATGGCATCTGATGCCCTTGAAACACTCCAGCGTTCTCCTCCTGTACAAACAAGAACTGTGCATATCAGGCATGCCAAGCATTAAAGCTGAACAAAACAAAAATACTATACATGTGGAACAGACACACGTTATATTGCAACAGTTTTGCTCCAAACATGAAAAATAATATTTTGCCTGTATCTGCTGAATGCTTCTCTTGCATCCTTATTGATCTAATCAGCCGTGAGATTCAGATGTGACTCCATGCACTTTTAGCTCTCAGAAAGGCACATTATTTCTCCACAGCTGTGGCTCTCTGGCGCGCGGGACATGAAGCGTTAGCCTCTGATGCCTGCCGTTAAAAAGCCACCAACCCTAGTTCTCGTGCAACTGTCGGGCATTCAACTGCTTCAAAAGAGAGAGTTATTTTCTCCCACCAACAAATGGTCCTCCTTTATCTTTTTTTTTTTTTCTTCTCTCAGATGGAATAATCTTCAAAGTGTTATGATGAGAGAAATCTGACATTCAGATAATGGAAAATACAGCCTGAGGATTTGGACATGAGTGGAGTGATTTAGAGGCACTGGGCAAATGAGCTGTGATTGCTTTTGTTAACGCTGTACTGTGTTGCATAAATTTGGTAAAATATTTCATATTTTTCTTTATTTTTATAAAATACCACTGACAAAAACATTAAGTGCATTATGTGTCTGCGAAGTTTCAGCTCAAAATACCCCACAGATCATTTATTATAGCTTGTCAAATTTGCCCCTATTTGGGTGTTTTTGTGTGTGTCCCTTTAAATGCAAATGAGCTGCTGCTCCCGCCCCCTTTCCAGAAGAGGGCGGAGCTTTAACAGCTCAACAACAACAAAGCTGGAGAATCTCACGCAGCAAAATGAGGATTGTCAGTAACGGTGTTCAGCCTTACATTGTTCAAACCGGAGTCGACACTGATGGAGAGACTCAGGAAGAAGTTACAACTTTTAGGATGAAACTGGACGTTTCTGAATGGTTAGTGGATAAATTGATGTAGTTGCTGTGGAGTTGATTCAACTCATCCACTAGCATGTGCCGTCATGTTCATCTTTTGTGTTGAATTGACCCTCGTTTGTGAAGCAGTCTGGCGTAAAATGACGGCATGACACCAACACTCTACTACAACAACTCTTCCTCTTCTCTAAAGCAGCCCAACATGGCCCCGCCCCCTTTGTTGTGTGTCTCGGGGGCGGGGTTTATGTAAATTTTAGGGTTAGTGATGTCACAAACCCGGGAAGAAGCTTGTTGTAGTCCCTATCAGCCGTTTGTTGTACCAGTGATTTCTGTAAAAGAAAATATCTCTCTTTGCATTGAACTTTGAGTGTCGTAACTTTGCAGATGTTGTTTATGCTCAAACAGCAACATTACACACTAACTAAAGTTAAAAAAGTGCAATCATAATCAGCAACCCCTTTAAATTATGAGTAGCTTGCTGCAGTTTCAATGTTCAAGCGTGCACATAATGACAGTAATATTTCTCTGAAGTTCAACCAAAGGACATGAACATCCTTATTGGACTGTTGTTAAAACTAGACCTCAATAGCACTTTTGTTACATTTCGTGTTTGTCACTTGAACACATTGCATCCATTGGTAACTGGTGTTTTTGTGATTTTCAGTTCTTCCTTTTAATCTGTGTGATTCACTGTCAACAGCTCATCAAATTAGCTGATGCTCCATGATGGCTTTGATTGAGAACATTGAGAATCAGTGTTCCCACGATGCACTGCACTGTATGCATGGGGAGTGTTGTTCAGAGCCACTATTGTTCACAAAGTCTGCCGTTAGCCATAACATATAAAGCTCCCACAAGCCTTTCATATTTCCAGACAGACTGTGTTCAGTTGATAGTGATAACGGATGAATAAAGCAGTGATGTGGGTGGCTCAGTTTAGACATGCACTGTGAAATTATCCAAGGCCAGCGTTTTTGTCCCCAAAGAGCTGCAGTTTGCCATTCAGCTGTAGTCTACGTGATAGCAATGGCTTTGACTTTGATGTTTCAAGGAGGGAAAAAAAAACTCTTCAGAAGTAATATGATAATTCGATGTAATAAGAATATATATCGCAAAAGATCGTATGAGACATCTGCTTTGTGAGCCGTCAAGCCTTGCGTGTTTACATCCTAGACAAATTAAAGTTGTGCACTTAATTAGATTATTTGATTATTCATGCAATTTTAAAGCTGTCATGCCATATTAGGCCCACAGTGTGGAATAAAACCTGTTTTATGGAGAAACCACCCATGAACATCCAGCAACATCCTAATGAAGCCAGTCTGATTAGTTCTGAGCGGGCGGTACGTGATTTTAAAGGGATTGTTCACCAAAGAATACAACACATGTCATGATATTCTCACCCTCATGTTGTTGAAACAATCCATATGACTTTATTTCTTCCATATAATGAAAGTGAATGAGGACGGGGGCTATCCAGTACGGACAAAATACCCATAATAAAAGCGATATGAATTGTGCTGCATGCCAGGGCCCTCAGAGAGGAATTTATAATATGTTTTAGGAATTTATAATTGATAATAAACTTCTAAATCTTTTCTGAGGAAATAAACCCTTCAGATCTGCCTATTCAGTTTGAGTTGTGTTGTGTTGACGTCCATTTACTCCATATTATGATGTTTCCGCCCACAGAATGCGTTCAGCTCTGTGATTGGTGGTCCATCTGTGAAATTGCCATAGCAATGAGGAGGATATTGTTGCTAATTTATTATCAACACTGTTTTCAAGATTAACTTTTAAAGAAAAGCTGAAGTTAATCGTCAAAGGAAGGCCTACACCAGTGCAGAAAGCCAAAGCTTTTTAAAGCATTTCATCCACAGCAATTAAGCGGATGACCGCATTAACCAAGAAGCTAAAGATTTACTGCTGGGATTGTTTGTTATGTGAGTAAGTTATTTAAAATCTAATAGGTCACATGACTTATTTCATTCTGGCCGCCACTACCGATGTTAAGCATTATTTGAGGAAATGGTTATTTTGCAGTATTACTGGTCAGTCTGTAAATTTACTATCTTAGCGACCGTGCATTTGCTGTAATTATGCATAACAGTTACATTTTTTTTTCCAAATCCTAAGTTCAATATGGTCTGTTACATACACTTAATCGTCTGCTGTGCCAGTCTAATGATATGATTCATTATCAGCATTGCTTGTTTGTAGTGGCCAAGTCACGGTTCGCTAAAGTCTTTTGACGCCATACAAACTGTGTCCACATATACTTTGTTGTGAATTTTTTATGTTGCTTTTTTATCATTTTGGAGCTTTCCAGCCTTAACCTCCATTCACTTTCACTATTAGGAAAAAGCGCCAGGGAAATTAACTTCTGCAGAAGAGTCACGCTTAAAAATAAAGGTTCCAAATGATGGTTTTTCCAGTGATGCCATAGAAGAACCATTTTGGGTTCTTTAAAGAACCTTGCAGTGATTCGTTTTTTAAAAGAACCATTTTTTTGCATGTGTGAAGAGTATTTGATCCTTTTTCCACTCTAAAGCACCTTTTGCGCAATGGAAATGTTCCATGGATGTGAACAGGTCCCGATGAAACCATAGATGCCAGCAAATAGCCTTCATTTGTGTGAATAATGACAAAACTTGCCTTTTAAGATGGAAAATACACAGCTCAGATGCACTACAGAATTGATGTTGAGAGCCAATATCTTAGAATGACAGAAAATTTCATAAGATCATTTAGCAAGATCATTCTGCTCCGGTTGATAAATGATAATTTTTATCCACTGTGTTAGCCAGAGTCGATCCTACCCACACTGAAAGTTGACTATCATCCAGGAAGACTGGTTTATGTTTATATCGAACTAAATCGGATCAAAAATTGAGCTTGAGTCAGAGTACAGTTCTTCTGACATTGTCCGTGCCGGTAGGTCTGCCTTCCTTTATCTGAAATCTGTCTCTGTGTTGGAGCCGGCGTGGAGGTCTGTTTCATTTTTTCGTAATAAGACTCCTCATCGTTATATTTCATTGCATGAAATGAAGGTCCGGAAAAGACCTCTTTTTGAAGTGTAGACGGAGCTCAATCCACTTCCCGGACTATGTTCATCTGTATCAGTTTCCCAGCCCCCGTAGGGTCCAGTGTTTGTGATCCACCCAGCCTCGCCCGTCCCTCATCTCTTCTGGTTCAGCCGGTGACTTTTCAGTCGAGAGGCTCGATACTTGTTTATCTTGTTTTATCGGCTCATGCCCTGTCCTGGCCTGTGCGTGGGGACCTAGCGGAGCTCTCCACACCGCAGATAAAATCATTGGGATACTGATAGAATGAATTAGCAGCACAGTCGGGATTGATTTCTAAATGGCCGTATACAAGGCAGCGAAGTGCTGCTCTGCACATCCAGGGGAAACCGGATCCTGCACGGGTCACATTAAAGCGCAGCTTTGGTGCATTAGGTTTCAGCTGGAATCAATGATGGAGGCTTAATTACTGGGTTCTACTAGAAACAATATTGGAGGAACGTCATATTAGGAGGTTTGGTTTCAGGTCTGAAAACTTGGAAGGTCACTTGTTTGTGCTCAGCCTCTCTTGGGGGAAGCACCTTGCATGTACGGTCTTCAGACAAGACTTTCTTCATAATGCTCATTAGTGTCAGAGCCCAATGGGTTGTTTACTCTGTAGGTAATGCAGTCGGACGTGTTTAATTCAAGGGGTGTTATACAGTAAGTGTGGCATAGACTTTGATGAATGAAATTGTCTTGAAGATTAAAGAATGAATTAGTCAGTGTGTCTGACAGTACTCTTCAGCTTTAAACAACTGTTCCCCCTTTAATAAATTATTGAGTGCGGGATGAAAAATGTGAAGAGCAGGAAATTGCACTACAGAGCCACGGGGGAAATATGACAAGTCTCCACACATCCAAAAAAACGTCCACCATCTTGAAGGTTAATAAAATGCGTCATGGATCGGAGTCTTTGCTTGAACGATCTCCCCTGATATACAGACATGCTATTGGATTTGACAACACTCTCAGGAACAGCCCTCCAGCTGAAAGTTGGGCCATAAAACTTGCTAGTCCAGTCGATTCACAATGTAGTTTTATTCACTAATATATAATCTCTATTTATACCTTCATGCAATGTTTAACATCTTTCAGACTAACCAAAAGTAAATCATTTTCAAGCACATTGCTTTGGGGAAGAGAGTTGAAGTGTTGGGGAGTAGCGAACCACAAGTAGCAACACTACTTACTTAACTTACTTAACTTCGGTAGCTTAACTGAAGCTCAGTTGCTTTTAAAACAGTGTAGCTTTTCCAGTAGCTTTTTCTAAGTGCTGCATGCTTTCCTTTCAATAACAAAACAAACACAACTTTCGTCGAGGAAGAAGGCAGAGCCTCTGTGCACATCTACCTATTATGTAATCGCCACGGACCAATGGCAGTACAAAGGTGTTTAACGAACAGAAGAGGGCGGAGCTTTAACAGCTCAACAACAACAAAGCTGGAGAATCTCACGCAGCCAAAATGAGGATTGTCAGTAATGGTGTTCAGCCTTACATTGTTCAAACCGGAGTCGACACTGATGGAGAGACTCAGGAAGAAGTTACAACTTTTAGAATGAAACTGGACGTTTCTGAATGGTTAGTGGATAAATTGATGTAGTTGCTGTGGAGTTGATTCAACTCATCCACTAGCATGTGCCGTCATGTTCATCTTTTGTGTTGAATTGACCCTCGTTTGTGAAGCAGTCCGGCGTAAAATGACGGCATGACACCAACACTCTACTACAACAACTCTTCCTCTTCTCTAAAGCAGCCCAACATGGCCCCGCCCCCTTTGTTGTGTGTTCTTGGGGGCGGGGTTTATGTAAATTTGAGGGTTTGTGATGTCACCAACCCAGGAAGAAGCTCGTTGTAGTCCATAAACAGCGATTTCTGTAAAAAAAAATATCTCTCTTTGCATTGAACTTTTGAGTGTCATAACTTTGCAGATGTTGTTTATGATCAAACAGCAACATTACACACTAACTAAAGTTAAAAAAAAATCATAATCAACCACCCCTTTAATTAAACCTTTTAAGTTGCAAACATTATTTTGTAGTTTTGTTGACATAATATTGTTGAGTGTTACGTCAACTTAATATTGTCTGTAATTTAAACTCAAATTATTGCGTTAATTAGCTTTTTTTTAAAAAAATGGTTGTAGTAACTTAATGAAATTGTCTTGATAACTTCGAAAATTGGACAGTGGATTTCTAGTTCCCAGCATGCTTTGCATAGGACTGGATAAGGAAAATAAATGTTGAAATTAAGTGTTAATTTATATAATTTCAGTGAAGGGAAAGACCTGTTTGACATTTTGACACAATAATTTTAATGTTGAAGTTTGTGTGGTTACCATTGTGCTGAAGAGTAGATACATGAAGGTAAACACATACTTTGACTCTATAAGCAATGACTGCGCTAATGCCAGTGACAATCTTACTTGTTCATTAAATATACATGTTAAATAAGTTTGCATCTCAGTAAATGAGCTTCTTCATCACATGTGCTGAGTTTAACATACATTTTCGACTACTCCTGTGTATCCAATTTAAGTTGCATATATTTTGTTCATGCTTTGATGTTACATTTGTAGCAATTTTTCACTTTGACAGCCAGTTTTAGATATACATTGGATAGGACAAAGGCTGTCACATGACAGCAGTGGGTCCCGTCATTCAGTTGGGTCATGTAGCCTGTCCCATTAAACGTCTCAGCACATCTGTGACAAAAGCGGCAGATCTGATACCTTAATAATTAGACATCGGAATTAATCATCAGAGCATCGATATGTGCTGGATGATGACTCGATGCAATAAGCAGACCCTTGTGGGAGAATGTGGTCATATAAGGGTTGTAGGGCCGGTCGATTATCTCTGACCCACTGCATCGGTACGGAAACCAATTAAGTGTGTAGCAGTGACTGAGGTCCTGAGAGACGCACTGAGGACTACATCAGCCATGTCAATCACTTGCTAGCAGGCAGACACATGATCGATTAAGAGCCCTCCCTGGGGTGACCATCTTTTTTACTTAAGTGTCGTGTGCCTGGAATATAAAGTGGATGTAGTGTGTGAAGAGTGGCACTTTATGCGAGTTACATCTGTCTAAACCTCAGCGCTAGTTTCAAATGTATGTGTGGCTGAGGACGTTTTTACACCTGTGTTTCAGAACATGACACGTTTTCTCCCTTAGTTTGGTTCATTTAGGCATATGTTAACACGACAATCACTCTTGGATCCGCACCAAAATAATCACCTGAATGAGGTTCTTCTGTGAAGTGTTACACCCCTAATATATATAGTGTTATTTCACTCAACAATCAGTATTCCTGTTGTGACAGTTAAAGGTTGTCTGAGGACATGCATGAGGTTGGATGAGGATATCTGCGTATCTGAGAGAACAGAGGACAGCCCTCCACCCACTGACTATAAACCATGACTTAGATCTGCAATGCTGGTGCATTCTTTGCTCTTTCACTGTGAAATTAATTACATTTGTTTTGTCTCCAATGTACACTGATAACACTCTTCAAAGCGTTTATGCCTGATGCTTGAACTATAAGTGTGAGGGCAATTGTCATTTATTCACATTTTCATAATATTTTACAGTAAATGGGTCTTTATACATAGCAATAAAAGGATGAGCAAAAAAAAAAAAAAAAGTTCCTCCAACATTTTGTCCTCTTTAAAGGATTCGTTCACAATTTCGGAATTACAATTTCCTGATAATTTACTCACCCCCATGTCATCCAAGATGTTCATGTCTTTCTTTCTTCAGTTGAAAAGAAATGAAAGTTTTTGAGGAAAACATAAAATTATATACTTTTTAACCACAAATGCTCGTCTTGCACTGCTCTGCGATGCGCCACACATTATGTAACCATGTTGGAAAGATCACGCGTGACGTAGGTGGAAGTACCGCGGTAGAGGTGAAAAACTCCATCTCATTTTCTTCTCCAACTTCAAAATCATCCAACATCGTTGTTTTACCTTGTTTTGTAAAGGGCGTTTGACTTAGTCTGTGCACGTTCACTTTGTAAACACTGAATCGGTACTTCTGCCTACGTCACGTGTGACCTTTCCAACATGATTACGTCATGCGTGGAGCATCACAGAGCAGTGCAAGATGAGCATTTGTGGTTAAAAAGTATATAAATGTTTATTTTTTTCTAGAAAATGGCCGATGGTTTCTCTAGATGAGACTCTTATTCCTCGTCTGGGATCATGTAGAGCTCTTTGAAGCTGCACTGAAACTGACATTTGGACCTTCAACCCGTTGAACCCCAGTGAAGTCCACTATATGGAGAAAAATCCTGGAATGATTTCCTTCATTTCTTTTCGACTGAAGAAAGAAAGACATGAACATCTTGGATGACATGGAGGAGAGTAAATTATCAGGAAATTTTCATTCAGAAGTGAACTAATCCTTTAAATTTTGCTGACAGCTCTAGTGTAAGTGAGAGGTGAGAAGAAACCTTCTTATTTTTTTTGCCTTTCCAATTGTTGACAAGAATTACACAAACAAACTCAATCTGACAGAAAATTGCCGGCACAATTTGTCAGTCATGCTGAAGCTCTCACGCATTATATCTGTAATAGAGGGCTCTTATTTGTCAGAGTATCTGTTTAATATAATGGATTTTGACAAAATGGAGTTTGTGTAACAACAGCGAGTTACTGTCAGCGACCTCATTACTATAATGCAAATTAGCAACTTCCAATTATCGACTTAAAGATCTATGAAATAAGCAAGTGTAAAAACAGTCAGCTTGTTATAAACAATAATTCAGATTTAGCAGAATTTCATGCGCTTACATCAAAGCGTCAATCACAGAGTCACTCTTATTCAAAACAACTTTTCATCAAAATCAGTAATGTTTAAGCTTCCATCTTACTGGGTCAGTGAATCATTTCAAATTAATTATGAATTCAGTTTGATTCTGGTCTCTCTCTCTCTCTCTGTTCCCTGACTGATGTTTTTTAATTGAAACAGTCTGTAGTCTGTTCCTAATTTCAGATCTTGTTAACGCAATTAATAATGTATGGATATTCTAATTAAAATTTGCCTGTACCATTTTACAGTGTAAACACAATTGATCTTCTGTTAATTAAGTTTTAAACATCATTGATGGAATTCAGAATTAGTAGTGAATCTAAGACGGTTATCGGTGCCTCCCACAGCAGTTCCATACATAAGATGGTGCACTGATTAAGACACATTAAAACAACACCCACCATTGCATCAGACAGAAAACTGTTTATTTAAAACGAGTGCAGTAAAAGCACACAGCGGCTTCAGCTGCTTAGACAGCCATGATTACAGCAGTGAGACTAAATTCCACAATAGAACAGACTGCAGTGTAATGACAGTGATGCATGTGTAATACTGAGAAAAATATCACTTGTTGACTGCGGTTTCATTGAGATCTCTAAATTAGACATTCAGTGAATCTTAGATGCTTCTGCAGTGCAATACAAAATTTATTTGCTCTTTTGTTTTAATTGGTATTTCTTCATATTTTTTTTTAATGATTTTCATTATTATATGTTTTACATGGCATTATTACTTGATAATGTATTGTGTATCTGTGCCGGACCATGGCGTTGAATTTCTTATAGAGATATTGTAGTATAATTACCATTTTTACTCTGCCACCATGTCACAGGCGGTCACAATCAAAGCTCACGACTAACAAATAGAAAATCAAAACAGGCTTTACTGTGTTTGAATCCACTAAGGAAATCGCTGGAGAGAAACATAACACAACCACTTAACTTAGACGAGAATGCACAATTGAACTGAACAAAACAGAGAGGATAAATACACAGACTAAATGAGATAATTAACTGAATGACAGGTGAACAGAATCATGAATCAAACACACGGGGAAACAGAACTAAAACACAATGAAACCACGTCAAAACAGAAGATACATGTGTCACACCACTGTTTCGCATTTGTGTCTATGTAGTGTAAAAGATGACATTATTATAAAAATTTATGCAGTATGTTTTATTCCATGCTTTCAAAAAAAAAAAAAAAAAAAGACTAAGCCCAAACATTTGACTTGTAACAGTAGGTCACCGTAACTACTTTAATTGATACCCTGTCTTATTCTGCCCTCTAGTGGATAATATCAAACGAAAAAATGCTGCTATAGTCACGTAGTGTAAATAGCATCTACAGCTTTTCAAACAGTATTTTCATTTTTATTGGAAATAAATGCCTTTCTGATGAGATATGTGATGGGAAAATAGAGAAGAGCGAGGTCGGCAAAAGGCGGATTTGAACCCGCGGCAATCACGGTAAAGGCCAAGATGGC
Source organism: Megalobrama amblycephala (assembly GCF_018812025.1). NCBI lineage: Eukaryota > Metazoa > Chordata > Actinopteri > Cypriniformes > Xenocyprididae > Megalobrama > Megalobrama amblycephala. The sequence continues at coordinate 45,997,453 of NC_063060.1, read as the reverse complement.
GAGCCGACTCGCTACTGCCGTACCACTGAAGACGGTGAATTTTGAGCCTCTTTTATTGTACTTGATATATAATAACGAGTTATGTCGAAATATCGAGATATTATGTTGAAATAATGACTTATGTTGAAATAACAAGTTATGTTGAAATAACGAGATATTATGTCGAAATAATGACTTATTATCTCAAAATAACAAGTTATTATGTTGAAATAAGTTGTCGAAATAACGACTTAATATCTCAAAATACTGAATTATGTGGAAATAACTAGTTATATCAAAATATAATGACAATATCGCAAAATAACAAGTTATGTTGAAATAATGACTTAATATCTCGAAATAATGAGTTATGTTGAAATAACGAGTTATGTCTAAATAACGACTTGATATCTCGAAATAACGAGTTATGTTGAAATAATGAGTTATGTTGAAATAACGACAATATTGAAATAACGAGTTATTATGTTGAAATAACGAGTTATGTTGTAATAAGTTATGTTGAAATAACGACTTAATATCTCAAAATACTGAATTATGTGGAAATAACTAGTTATATCAAAATATAATGACAATATCGCAAAATAACAAGTTATTATGTTGAAATAATGACTTAATATCTCGAAATAATGAGTTATGTTGAAATAACGTGTTATGTCTAAATAACGACTTGATATCTCGAAATAACGAGTTATGTTGAAATAACGACAATATTGAAATAACGACAATATTGAAATAACGAGTTATTATGTTGTAATAAGTTATGTCAAAATAACGACTTAATATCTCAAAATACTGAGTTATGTTGAAATAACGAGTTACGTCAAAATATAATGACTATCTCAAAATAACAAGTTATTATGTTGAAATAATGACTTAATGTCTCGAAATAACGAGTTATGTTGAAATAACGAGTTATGTCTAAATAATGACTTGATATCTCTAAATAATGAGTTATGTTGAAATAAGTTATTATGTTGAAATAATGAGTTATCTCGAAATAACGAGAGAAGTTTTCTTCCCCTCCCCCACCTCTCCATAAGTTTTCTTTTCCCCCCCACCATGCGGTTCAGGGCTTCTGTACAGTGCAGTATTACTTCTCAAATATGAAATGAATCTTGCTTGAAGAATTCTTAGATATTTTAATTGTAAAAAAAATACAAAATAAGACTGATTAAGAGAAATATTTTAGATTTTTTTAAAACCATATCACTGTGTGCAGTCTGTAAGTAATCCACGACAGAATGACCTCATCTCAGACGCGCACCCTCCCCTCACCCCGTACACACACATAAATAAAGCCAAAGCCCAGACAGAGATTGAAACCAGAGCCTTGGCGATAACTCCCGACCTCGTGTCTGTCTCCTCCTCTATCAGGACCTGAGAAGTTTAAAAGAGTTTAAAGGTAAACAGGAAGTTTTGCTGTGCTGCCAGAGAGATTATAGATTGAGGTCCCCTCCCTCCAGCACTGCCGCGTCTCCAGATGCCCCTGTGACCCCTTTAAAACCTTCTCTGGCTGCCAAGGCCCAGTGGCACTCTGAGCTCGGGCCACGGGGTTCCTCTAGCTGAGAGGGCACCATCTGTCCAGCCCTGCTTGGTATTCGTTCAGGACACAGCCCCTTCTCATCCAGTCACTTGTTGTGATGGCAGCTCTTCCACCCTGTCTGTGGTGTGAAATGCTTGTGCTGTGGCCAGACCCAATGTTGTGAAAAGGTCAATTGGCTGTCTGAATGCTGAAGACAGTCTCTTGTGTGTTCCTTTAGCTCGTTCTTTCTCTCTCGGTTTCTCATTAATGCTCTGTAATTCTTGTTATTTAGATGCTTTTTTTAGATTCCCAAAATGTCTGATTAGTGAAAAGAGCAGCTGAGGTTAGATATTACTTTGGATTGTTAAAAATTGTAATAGTTAGCTCAAAATTGAACATTTTGTTTTCTCAACCTCATGTCATTCCAAACCTGCATGATGTTCTTTGAAAGAAAGTTTTGGAATGGCATGAGGGTGTCAGAGAATATATAGTCTATACTGAAAAATAGTTTGTCCTGGATTTAAGCATAAACCTCATTACATTTAGTTTATGCTTAAAACAGGAAAAGCATTTTGAAAAATGAAAAACTCAATTCAAGATTAATTCTCTGAAAATGGGTGACCAAATGATGACAGAATTTTCATTTTTGGGCAAATTATCTCTTTAAAAAACGTAAAAAGAAAACAAACTGAATTGTGAGAAAATCATTCACTCTGTTCAATGGATATTTCAACTCAAGAATTTGTTTACAAATCGGGGGCGTGTCCACTCATGATGAGGGAGGAGAAAGAGTGAGCCAATCAGCAATAGGGGGCGTGTCCACTCATGATGGGGGAGGAGAGAGAGTGAGTCAGTCAGCATTAGGGGGCGTGTCCACTCATGATGGGGCAGGAGAGAAAGTGAGCCAATCAGCAGTAGGGGGCGTGTCCACTCATGATGAGGGAGGAGAAAGAGTGAGCCAATCAGCAGTAGGGGGCGTGTCCACTCATGATGGGGCAGGAGAGAAAGTGAGCCAATCAGCAGTAGGGGGCGTGTCCACTCATGATGAGGGAGGAGAAAGAGTGAGCCAATCAGCAATAGGGGGCGTGTCCACTCATGATGGGGGAGGGGAGAGTGAGCCAATCAGCAGTAGTGGGCGTGTCCACTCATGATGAGGTAGGAGAGAGAGTGAGCCAATCAGCATTAGGGGACGTGTCCACTCACAATGGGGGAGGGGAGAGTGAGCCAATCAGCAGCAGTGGGCGTGTCCACTCATGATGAGGGAGGAGAAAGAGTGAGCCAATCAGCAATAGGGGGCGTGTCCACTCATGATGAGGGAGGAGAGAGAATGAGCCAGTCAGCACTAGGGGGCGTGTCCACTCATGATGAGGTAGGAGAGAGAGTGAGCCAATCAGCAGTAGGGGGCGTGTCCAATCATGATGAGGAGGAGAGAGAGTGAGTCAATCAGCATTAGGGGGCGTGTCCACTCACGATGGGGGAGGGGAGAGTGAGCCAATCAGCAGTAGGGGGCGTGTCCACTCATGATGAGGTAGGAGAGAGAGTGAGCCAATCAGCAGTATGGGGCGTGTCCAATCATGATGGGGAGGAGAGAGAGTGAGTCAATCAGCATTAGGGGGCGTGTCCACTCACGATGGGGGAGGGGAGAGTGAGCCAATCAGCAGTAGGGGGCGTGTTCACTCATGATGAGGGAGGAGAAAGAGTGAGCCAATCAGCAATAGGGGGCGTGTCCACTCATGATGAGGGAGGAGAGAGAATGAGCCAGTCGGCAGTATGGGGCATGTCCAATCATGATGAGGTAGGAGAGAGAGTGAGCCAATCAGCAGTAGGGGGCGTGTCCAATCATGATGGGGAGGAGAGAGAGTGAGTCAATCAGCATTAGGGGGCGTGTCCACTCACGATGGGGGAGGAGAGAGAGAGAGAGAGAGTGAGCCAGTCAGCAGTGGGAGGCCTGTCCACTCAAAAGCTCTAGCTTCAGCTATGATAAAGAGTCGTCCACTCTTGCATTGCGTGTTAGTGCATTTTGGGGGCGGAGCAATGAAGAAGGGGTGTGTCTGTTTGGGCTGATTTCACATATCAACAGTGTTTCTCAGAAATCACTTACTGCACCTTTAACTGTAACCTAAACAAATGAAATGTGTTGCTTTTTGCTTTAAAAGAACATCAGAGCATTAGCGTGGTTCAGATTGTCTGTCTATATATGCATCAAATTAATGGGCAAAATAATCAAAGTATTCAGATCCTCTGAGACTGGAATGTTCTTCCTGTATGAGTGGCTGAATCTCATTTTCACATTGTTCTTTTTTTATATAATTTCATGTGTGATATCACCATTGTTTCACAAAATATTATTTTTAGCTTCTGAGAAGCTGTTCGAGAGCATATGTGAATGAAACACGGAGAAAGATAGCCTTCTGGTGCTGTTGACTCATTTTTCATGAAATATGAAACACTTTTATAGGCTACAGCTTTCTGTTCTGATACTTTCAGAAATGCAAGTCATTATTGCATTATGTTATTATAGCCAGTCTAACTGTGCACAATACAAAAAAATACCAAAGCTGGACATGTCAAACAAGTGACGAGGTTTTAATGAATGGACAGTCAGGAGACGGTCTGTGTGGTCTCTTCACTATCGCTCTCTCTTTCATTGACACCGAAAGGCTCACCATCACACACAAATCAAAGCAGTGCATCATGGTCAAAGCTAGGAACATTTGCTGGAAGTATGGGATGCATGAATGAAAATGCTTCTCCCTCACCGAACACTGGGAGTGATTAATGCAAAAAGGTCAGATATTAGACAGAGTATGACAAGCGAGCCATAGCGTCAGAGAGTTTCAGGCCAGGGCAGTGCTGTTGATACAGCTTGTGTACATGTGTTTATGTGCAGTGCAAGTTACAATCCAAACTGATAAAATATTTTTTCTTTAGTAATAAAGCAAAGCTTTTTTTAATTATCATAGCAACACAAGATAATTGTTTAGTGCACAAGGTCATGAGGAGAAACTCCAGTATATAGTCATCTCTCACTCTCTCTGTTCGCTGTTATAACCTTGAGGTGTATAAGCAGTCAGCTCTGTGCGTTACCGCTGTGTGCTGAATGAAGCACTGCTGAATGAACTAGAGCAGAGGGCACACTGACAGTTTTAATGTATTTTTAGCTCTTAGTTTCATGCTGGGCGTCAATTAATGGCCATACTATGAGGCGTCTCTCTTGACTGGGCGCAGCCACTGAAAAAAATCTAAAAATGACCTGATTATTACCCTCTTAATTTGAATGATAATTAGCGTTTCATTCTTTTTTTCCCCTTTAATTGTCCTCTCATAAGGAGGTTGATTGAGATTTACACCAGGGGACTCGTACCTTTCTCTCGTTAAAGGTTACGCAAATCAAATCAAATATATCAGAGAAGAACATATTGCTGTGAAACTGTAAAAAAAATAATACATTTTTGAGGCTGTATCACAGGCTTTCAGTGATAGAAATAATTATTTTGTTGATATTTTGGGGCTAAATATTTTTTTTTTTTTAAAAACAAAAATGAATTAATATGAAAAAGTTGATAATAATAATATAATATAATATAATATAATATAATATAATATAATATAATATAATATTATATAATAAGGCACTTCTAAAACATCTATAATATAATGAAATTAATTATTTTCAATAATGAAATCATTGGAGAAAGATGCTTTTTTGCAGGCAGTTGTGTGATGTAGTTATGCCGTCTTCCAGCAGGGGCTCACTGGGCCATGCTCACCTATCCTGAACTGAGTTCAAGCAGTAAACCTCCTCACCAGCAGGATCTGAGGGGAAAAAGAAAACTGCCAAAGCATTTGACAGAATTGATAGAGGAAAAAAACAAGCATGTTGAGCCGAAGATAATCTGACTTTACACATGTCCAGTGCTTTCTGGCCTCTACTGAATTAAGTGGAATTTATGTTAAGTCTTTGTAAGTAGATTTCCAAGATTATTACGTCTTTTAATTAAGTCCTGTGTCTAATCTATGGCCTGTTTCAGCAAAGACAGTCTACAAATACTTCTTGAAACCTCAGCTATGGTTATGAATACAGATGTTTAGCTATGGCGACTTTCTTTATCTTCATCTGTTGGCATCTTCTTTGGATGGCAATTGGAGAAAAAAGTACTGTAGGCTAAAAGCGTTTAAACAGTGGTTTATTGAACACATTGTGTCTCTCTCTTTAAATAAATTCAATTATAATTAACATTTTTTTTATGGATTAAAATAATCTCTCTCAGTTAATGCTGTAAACTATATACAGGGAGCCTTTTCTTGCACATACTATAATATTAAAGGTTATAATTAACAACAGAGCCCAAACTATTACATTCAGCTGCTATTTATTTTTTTAGATATAATAATCAACAATCAAATAAATAAATAAATAAATATGTAAAATGCACATGAGGAAGGTTTTGCATTAACTTCTAAATTATTACTCCAATTCATTTTTGAAATTTCAACTTGCTGTCATGACAAATTTATTTAAACATATATTAATAATAATAATAATTAAGACATTACTAACAGGTAAAGTGAATATAATGAATATATAAGCTAATATAGTGCATATATTTAGTGAAAGAGTTAATTTCTCTAGTGAACTAACATGCTGCGGACACTAAATGACTTGCCTGAGGTAAATGTGATGCTATGTGAGATAATATTCTCAAGCTGTTTTATTGATGTCTTTCTGCGGATGAAACACAAGTTGAGAGATTACATGTAAACATATCTATGCATAGATCCTCTGTTCTTCTTCTTCTGCACTTTTTCCTATTGTAGCAGTTAGCAAAAAGCATTGCATTACCGTACGCGCCCCCTACTGGATTGGAGTGTGGATCGCCTGTGACTGACTGTATTCGTCGTCTGACTGCATGTACTGAACCGTGATGGCTTGTACCTTTATCTTTTTTCTTGATTTTCATATACTTTCATCTTGAACTGTGCTATCAGTGGGTGTAATTGATTCCAGGAAAATTTCCTAGTCTTTTAAATAATGTATTTTTAAAACTGAGAATAACCATGGTTTGATTTCTTCACCTGTACTAACACATTCACTGTGCCAGAATAACTCATCCACACTCTACAGTTATAGAGTCCAGCAGGGACATGGTTATTTATATCCGTTCCTTTCCCTGGTCCAGAAATTCAGTGTGGCAGTGATGTGATGCAGGTCATCTCGCACTTCACGAACAGCTTGAAGGGTCATCGTCTCGTCCCCGTAGCTTCCACCTTCCTCTTGATTAATAAACCTGATTGTGCTGGAGTGTGCTACAGTAATCAGCAATGACACACCGCAAACCGTGAGACACTCCAGGCACTGACTCACCCGTTTTGACTTCATTCATCTCTCTCTTTTAAATCTGCCCAGAACCTTCCGTGCAGTTCCTGGGTCCATCTTTCATCCTCAATATAGGGAAGTATGCCAGAGCTGTTTGGTTCTGCTTTCCTGGATGTGTACTTGCTTCTTGGATGTCTGTGCCATTGAGAGGTTAGTGAGAAGATTTAGGACTCTGTGATAAAAAACAGAAAGGAAAACATGCATATAAAAAGTTAGCAGCGCAGAGAAACTATTTAATTTATTTTTCTCCATTTTTATTGACAGTATAATCAGTAAAGATATGACAGGCAAGAGGCAGAGAGGAAGGGATAATTTTTGCAACATTACAAATATTTAATTATATTATATTTTAATTATATTACATTAAATATTTATTTAATAATACTTTTTTTTTTTCATAAAAAACCTTGAAATGTACTGTGTGGCATATAGCACTGCTTCACATTCTCTGGTTCTACACTGATTTGTTTTCCAGTCAAAATTTTTTAAAAATCCTTGAAACAAGATAAATTCACATTATTTAATTATTTTAATTTAATTACTTTTAAAATGATTTCAGAATCAAGAACACATACACATTTTAAATGAGTTCTTTGCACTAAAAAAAATATATAAATTCTAAAAAAATAAAATAAAAACAAACAAACAAACAAAAAAATCCAGTGAAAATCCATTAAACAGGATACATGTACTGATTTACTAAATATATTTAGAATTGGATTTTTACTGGATTTAAATAAATAAATAAATAAATAAATAAACATTGAAAAATCTATTTAATATATTTATAATTGGATTTTACAACAAAAAAAAACTTTTTTACTGGAATTTTTTTTAAATAATTTTTAAAAAGTTTTTTTCAAGTAAAAATGTATTATATATTTAAAAATCTATTGAATATATTTATAATTGGATTTGTACTGGAAATATATATATATATATATATATATATATATATATATATATATATATATATATATATATATATATATATATATATATATATATATATATATATATATATTATTTTAAATTTTTATTTCCCCAGTAAAAATCCATTGAACAGGATACATGTACTGATTTAATGAATATATTTATAATTTGAATTTTACTGAAACAAAAATACTTTTTAGTTAGTTTTGATACTCAAGTACTGTATATCATGTTTTATTTTTTTTTTTTTTTTTTTTATTTTTTTTACATTTTTGGAGGACACACATGTAAATATGTCCATTATGGTATGTTTTTCATTTCTGCCAGCGTTCACATGAGTTTTTAGAGTAGGTTTGGGACTGTTTTTCTTTCTGGTGGTGCCATGAGCCGTTCAGGATTGTCATGACATTCTTTTTGATCTGCAAATGATTCAAACCAGATCCGCGTTTAAAGCGAATATCTGACACACATTAATTAGAAACAGAATTTATGAGCTAATATCCCTGCCCAAACCATACAACGTTTTTAACGGCAAATAAAACGACTGAACCGTAGTAAATGCCATGCTATTCCTCAAGATCATGATTGTTTTGTGCTTGTTATTTTGCTGATGAAAAACAGGGAGAGCTGAAAAATCCCACGACAATGAAGAACCACACTGTGCGCGCATCCATTAGATTTCCATTCCCAAGCACTGGAAGTACAGTGAAGTCTGGTCACGGCACATTTCCCCTCCCACAGCTGTGTGTGTATCTGTCACAGCCGCTCTCTGTGCTCCAAGATCTAACCTGGGAAGACACACACATGCCTAGTAATTGCCTACCAGACGGTGCAGCGTTCAGCCCAGCGCCCCATGTGCTCATTTCCTGCACATGCGGCAGGCTTTGCCCTCTCATTCCATTGTCATTCCTCTCCACACTATCCATCCATGCATTCTTTTCCCTTCACATCCATGTATCCATCCATCCATGAATCCATACAGCTCAAACAACCCGCCCCCCGCTCCCCGAACCCCTCTCAGCCCGGCTGCCTCCCTCTCCAGTGGAGCTGACTCCCATTGGGCGATGCTGTCATCTGTAATGACAGTGAGCTCTGGAGCTGCACCGCTTCTGTGTTTGTACGGAGAAACAGCTTGCATAAAGATTTTTTTTCCTAGCCCATAACCTGCTGTACAAACAGACTCTTGGGCTAGATGAACCGAACGTGCTGAGTGCTTGAAATGTGTGAGGTTTTCTTTGTGGCCGGGAGAGATCTTTGAAGGGATCAGGGCTGCTGTGTTTGGACGGCATCATCAAACAAACGGGATTTCGGTGTGCTGGGACGCTAGTGTATTTAGTGTTGTGTGATATGTTCTTGTAGATGTACTGATACTCTATAGCGACAAAAAAGTGTGATATACAATATCTTAGCTAGCAGGTGGTTTAGGATTATTGTTATGAATCTAAATGCAATTAATAAAACTGTAAGTTTGGCATCACATTCTGAAGCTCAACACACAATCATCTTCATTATTGTACCAGTGCTGATGCCTACATAACACTGAAATATATACTAACCTTAACCTCAGTATAGCTTTTTTTAGCACATACTGATAGATAGCATTACTGATTGTCACGATCCATCCATGATATTTCTGAATCCATGAAGTTATGAACAGGTGACTGTATGATTGAGTGATGATTTCGGCTGTGGGGCGGGATTTGCCCCTATTTGTGTGTGTCCCTTTAAATGCAAATGAGCTGCTGCTCCCCGCCCCCTTTCCAGAAGAGGGCGGAGCTTTAACAGCTCAACAACAACAAAGCTGGAGAATCTCACGCAGCCAAAATGAGGATTTTGTTCAGCCTTACATTGTTCAAACCGGAGTCGACACTGATGGAGAGACTCAGGAAGAAGTTACAACTTTTAGACGTTTCTGAATGGTTAGTGGATAAATTGATGTAGTTGCTGTGGAGTTGATTCAACTCATCCACTAGCATGTGCCGTCATGTTCATCTTTTGTGTTGAATTGACCCTCGTTTGTGAAGCAGTCCGGCGTAAAATGACGGCATGACAACAACACTCTACTACAACAACTCTTCCTCTTCTCTAAAGCAGCCCAACATGGCCCCGCCCCCTTTGTTGTGTGTTCTTGGGGGCGGGGTTTATGTAAATTTAGGGGTTTGTGATGTCACCAACCCGGGAAGAAGCTTGTTGTAGTCCTTAAAAAGTGATTTGTGTAAAAGAAAATATCTCTCTTTGAGTGTCGTAACTTTGCAGATGTTGTTTATGATCAAACAGCAACATTACACACTAACTAAAGAAATGACTGGATTTCACCTGTGAAAGTTTGCAGAGCGAAACTATATGTTCAAGTTCAAGCACTTTATTGTCACCTGCTGCAGGGTGAAGCTAGTGAGCGCACCTTTAGAAGGTATCCGAAATACAGTAGACACCGAGGTTCATGCTCATCTACTTTCTTTCAGTCATCCATTTTTTCCTTCTCCCTCCCTCTCTCTCTCTCTTTTGCCATCTTTAATCCTCTCCATAGAGGCCTTCTGATGATGAGGCTAGTGTATGGAAATGAGGAGGGTCGGCTGGTGACTGGACCCTGCTGTAATAAGGATGAAGAATGACAATTTGAATTTGGAGATTAATGGATTATCTGGAAAGGGCTTGTCACAGTGCCACAGCCAATGACCTTTTCAGATTGACGGATGACTCTATTTTACCTGAACGAATTCTCTGGTCCAAGGGGCATTACGGTCACTCTCTCTTCCCTTTTTGATTTAGAAAAGCATATTGATATGTATTGGAATGTTGGAGTGAACTGTGAAAAGATTGTCAGACTTTGTTGGTACAATATCAGCCATAAAGGTTGACTTAAGATGACGGTATTGTTTTATCCACTTCTAGAATTTCACAGAAAGGTCAGTAGTCAGTACCTAAAGGCTATACATGATGCTTGTGCATGAATACAGAATCTGAGTAATGCTTACCTTGACTATGAGCAGAGACGATATTAGGAAGAGTAGATGGACAGAAATCACTTATGTAACAATGTAAGTCCTGCCTTTGTGTTAACACTCCGGTATTGTTCATTTGGGGGTCACGCTTGTGGCATTCATGGTCAAAAGTGACCGAATACCTGAAATGTAACTTTTTTATTATTATTATTTTCAGTAAAATCAATGTAATATATTTTTTCAATTATATATATTATATATATATATATATATATATATATATATATATATATATTTTTACTTTTTCTTTTTTATACAAACAAAAATTCTATTTTTTTTTTTTTTTTTGGAAGGCAGATTAGTATGGAAGCTTGTTTCCGCCATGAAATAAAAAATAAAAAAGGTAATTGCGACTTTTTTATCTCACAATTCTGACTTTTTTTCTAAGAATTGCAAGATATAAACACAATTGCATGATGTTAAGTCAGAATTGCGAGATATAAAGTCAGAATTGAGTTATATAAAGTCAGAATAGTGAGATATAAAGTCAGAATAATGAGATAAAGTCAGAATTGTGTGATATAAAGTCAGAATTGCGAGTTATAAAGTCAGAATTGCGAGATATAAAGTCAGAATTGTAAGTTATAAAGTCAGAATTGTGTGATATAAAGTCAGAATTGCGAGTTATAAAGTCAGAATAATGAGATAAAGTCAGAATTGTGAGTTATAAAGTCAGAATTGTGTGATATAAAGTCAGAATTGTAAGTTATAAAGTCAGAATTGTGTGATATAAAGTCAGAATTGCGAGTTATAAAGTCAGAATTGTGTGATATAAAGTCAGAATTGTAAGTTATAAAGTCAGAATTGTGTGATATAAAGTCAGAATTGTAAGTTTAAAGTCAGAATTGTGTGATATAAGAATTGCAAGATATAAATCAGAATTGCAAGTTATAAAGTCAGAATTGCGAGTTATAAAGTCAGAATAATGATATAAAGTCAGAATTGCGAGTTTAAAGTCAGATTGTGTGATATAAAGTCAGAATTGAAGTTTAAAGCAGAATTGTGTGATATAAAGTCAGAATTGCGAGTTATAAAGTCAGAATTGCGAGTTATAAAGTCAGAATTGTGTGATATAAAGTCAGAATTGTGTGATATAAAGTCAGAATTGCAAGTTATAAAGTCAGAATTGCAAGTTATAAAGTCAGAATTGCGAGAATAATGATATAAAGTCAGAATTGCCAGTTATAAAGTCAGAATTGCGAGTTATAAAGTCAGATCTGTGTGATATAAAGTCAGAATTGCGAGTTATAAAGTCAGATTGCGAGTTATAAAGTCAGAATTGTAAGTTATAAAGTCAGATTGTGTGATATAAAGTCAGAATTGTAAGTTATAAAGTCAGAATTGCGAGTTATAAAGTCAGAATTGTGAGTTATAAAGTCAGAATTGTGAGTTATAAAGTCAGAATTGCGAGTTATAAAGTCAGAATTGTGAGTTATAAAGTCAGAATTGCGAGTTATAAAGTCAGAATAATGAGATAAAGTCAGAATTGTGAGTTATAAAGTCAGAATTGTGTGATATAAAGTCAGAATTGTAAGTTATAAAGTCAGAATTGTGTGATATAAAGTCAGAATTGCGAGTTATAAAGTCAGAATTGTGTGATATAAAGTCAGAATTGTGAGTTATAAAGTCAGAATTGTGTGATATAAAGTCAGAATTGTAAGTTATAAAGTCAGAATTGTGTGATATAAAGTCAGAATTGCGAGTTATAAAGTCAGAATAATGATATAAAGTCAGAATTGCAAGTTATAAAGTCAGAATTGCGAGTTATAAAGTCAGAATAATGATATAAAGTCAGAATTGCGAGTTGTAAAGTCAGAATTGTGTGATATAAAGTCAGAATTGTAAGTTATAAAGTCAGAATTGTGTGATATAAAGTCAGAATTGTAAGTTATAAAGTCAGAATTGTGTGATATAAAGTCAGAATTGCGAGTTATAAAGTCAGAATTGCGAGTTATAAAGTCAGAATTGCGAGTTATAAAGTCAGAATTGTGTGATATAAAGTCAGAATTGTGAGTTATAAAGTCAGAATTGCAAGTTATAATTCAGATAATCTGAATTTTAAGTTTTTATCATGCAATTTTTTTTATTTTTTTTATTTTATAACTCACAATTGTGAGTTTATATCGCAAGTCAGAAGTGCTCACAATTCTGAGCAAAAAAGTCCGAATTGTGAGACATAAAGTCAGAATTGCATGAAAAAATCGCTATTCTGACTTTATAACTTGCAATTGTTTGAATTTGCAATTGAGTTTAATAGTTTGAATTGCGAGATGTAAAGTCAGAATTGTGAGATAAAAAGTCACAGTTAGCTTTTCGTTTTTTCATTTAGTGGTTAAAACAATCTTCCATAGATTAGTGCCATCTGGTGGGAGTAAAAAAAGCAAAACGTATGTAATGCCATGGTGTAACCACTAGATTCCTATAATGCAAAAGGCTTATAAATTCTCTAGTTGTTTTTAGACATAAATATGTATTTTTATTAAGTTGTGGATTTGGAAATATATTTAGACATTCTCAAAGACTACTTTTTGTCAAGATTTAGATTTTTGTTTTGTTTGAAATGTTGATTTGAAGTGTCAGTTTTTGCATTAATTTTACTAGTCAAACCTGAACACAGAAAGACATTTTGGTACAAACAGCTTCAAAATGTAACAAAAATGATCTTATTAGATCATAATAAACCTGATTTCAACCTCTTATTAGAGTCTTCTGTCTCAAAAATTTCCAATGGCGGTCCAATTATTTTTCCAATTATTCCAATTATTTTTACAACCATTTAGCTTTTTCGAATCGTCCACAGTTCTTTTCTTTTCTTTTCTTTTTTTTTTTTTTTTTTTTTGGTCACATAGGGACTGCTCTAAAAGTCACAGAATTTCATACCATTCTGATGAAGTATAGTGATTTTTAAAATTTCCAAACTTTTTTTTGGTCTAAAATGACCAAACAACAGCAGAGGGTTAAAGACATCATGAAACAGAAGTTGTGATAGTCTTTTCCCCATATCGTGACGTATATATATGATTGAAAGCAGCTCTTGATTTTGTCTATCAGGAATTGATTGGATTGTTGGATTGTTGTGGTTTGCTAGTTGAATGGGGAAGGACCAAAAACTATGTCAAGATTATGTAAGGGGCTTTTGTGATAAGTCATTGAGAATTATGATAAAGAAAAACGAAATCAAATAAACCTGAGATTGAACATTTACAGTATTTATACCACTGCATGTACAAGAAATAGTCATGAGTCCTCAACATGAAGTGGCTCTACATCTACATCTTATCTTACAATCTAATAGTTTAATTCCTTACAGAAACAAGTGCCTGAGGTTTAAACTTACATAAGACAACTGAATATCATCACGCAAGGAAAAATTTACATAAATATGTGTAAATGGAAACCTTGATGCATACCAGAGCAGACATCGTTCTAGTGAGGCATTCAGATATTCCAGCTATTCATGCAGTATCTGTTTACACATTTTTCTCGTGGTGCTACAGTTTAATCACTACTAAAGACCTTGTGTTTGTTCTGCACACTAAGGAATATGTCCTCTTAAAGTATAGGCATAAAAATGATATTTAAGAGGTGAATGGTGAGGAGAGTGATACTTTTCTTAGGTGTCACCATTTGAGAAAGCCTGAGTTACTGCAGTCTCTCTGAAGCTGTTTTCCAAGGTTTTTAGCCACTTAAACATCAAATGATGCTGAAAGCTGTTTGAGAATTGCATGCCATTTGTGTTGTGTGTGTGACTGAGAGAGAAAGAGCTTGAGACTGAGAGTGTGCATGTTTATGTACTCTTTGAGTGCATTTTTATTTATTTAGCAGTATATTAACTAGTCTCAGCCTCCCTTAGAACAGCCACAGTCTGTTCGCTGACAATCTGATGCATATTGCACACAAATTTTGTGCTCAAGAAGCATTTGTTATTATTATCATGTTGAAAATAGGTCCTGTGCTTAATATTTTTGTGGAATGCGAGATACATTTCTTTTCAGGCTTCTTTGATGAACAGCATTCATTTGAAACAGATTTTTTTTTTTTTTTAACAACGTCTTTTCTTTTGATCAATTGAATGTGTCCTTGCTGCATAGAACTAATTCATTTTAAAAAATAACAATAATAAAAATCATACTGACTTCAAACTTTTGAATGGCAGTGTATATATCAGTATTTTTGCTCTTGTCTTTCAGTAAAGTAGCTTTTGATGTGACCCGAATCCGCCTTTTTACATTCTTCTCCCTTTTTTCCTATTGCATATCAGCTTGGAGAGGGATTTGCTTTAAATAAAAAATGAAGAAAATATTTGAAAGGAGGAAATAAAGTGCCTAACAGATATTTAATAGTGGTAATAGGGTGTTTAAAGGGTATTATATAGGCCGATAATTACAGGCACATCACTGGCACATTGACCGTGACGTGTGCAGCTTATACTGTTACCATGCTTATTAATCTTTGTTAATGTTGTTTAATAAAAATACAGCTGTTCATTGTTAGTTCATGTTAGCACAGGTCCATTAAAAAAATATTAACACAAAAATATTTTTATTTTAATAATGTATTAGTAAATGTTGAAATTAACATTAACTGTGATTGATAAATGCTATTTTCCATCTGTTATGTAGTAATCTAATGCTAAAGTGTCCCTATTATGCTTTTTCGAATATTCCCTTTCATTTAGTGTGTAATACAGCTGTTTGTGAATGTAAAAGCTCTGCAAAGTTTCAAAGATCAAAGTGCAGATAAATGGAGTTATTGCCTCCCAAAAGAAATAAGTGATTCTGAACTGCCTGAAACAAGTCTTCAGTAATTCCAATCTTACTTCCTGCAAGAACCTAAGTGGGTTTGCATAATGCCAGCCTATGGTCCTGCAAGCAATGTCTACTTTGACACACCCTCAAACCCTGTAGTTGTAGCTGAGACTGGAAGAGTGTAAGTGGTTCCGTCTGACCAATGAGAGAAGAGTAGACTCTCAGAAAGGAGGTGTATACTTTAGAGAGACTGAACCCTTTATCAAACTGTTTCAGACACTGTGAGAAAAGAGGTGATGCTGCAATTTATATTATTAAAGTGTTTTTTGACCCTGGATGCATGTAAACCTTTTGTAGGAGACTTAAAAATCAAAATTAGGAACCTCTAAAATAGCATCATTGGGGCATTTTAACAAATGAAACATTCCTGTAAAGTGTTAACAAATTATCAGTAGATATATGACAAACTTTGCTAGTCCAGTGACATTAGAAACGATTCAGAGTTTTGCTTAAAGTTCAGAACTCATTCATAAGATTGTTTAATTTACAAAGCCTAGAGTCAATTGATTATATATATATAAATACATTAGATATTAATTAAAAATACTCTTGTTATATAATTTAGCATTCATTTTAAATGATGATTCTGACTCATAAAGTTCTGTCATGAAACTCTAGATGGCACAGGCTGATTGGTCCTTAATCAGCTTACAATTACATCATTCTCTACAGGGCACAGCTGATTGGTTCCTGCTGTATCAGTAGCCAATGAGCTTGATGCTCGACTTTCAAATACTTGGTCAGCATTTGTTGTAAAAGTTGCAGAGCACATTTAGTAACCCTCCACCTTCCTCAGCTCCACCTGTATAGATCTGCTTTAGGTAATTCATGCATGCTATATTGTGCAGTAAAAGCATGTCTTATTTATTGGTAGTAGCAAGTCCCAAACTTGCTCTTCAGCAGCAGCAGCAGCAATAACCAACAGGAGAAGCAATAACAGCAGCAGCAGCAGCAGCAGCAGCAGCAAGCAATAACAACCAGTCACAGTAAAACCAGCAGCAATAATAAACAGCAGCAGCAGCAGCAGCAGCAATAACATCAGAATAACAGTAGCAGCAGCAATAACCAGCAGCAGCAGCAATAATAATAATAGCAGAAATAACAACAGCAGCGATGACAACAGTAGCAGAAGCAGCAATAACCACCAGATGCAGTAATAACAGCAGCAATAATCAACAGCAGCAATAACATCAGAATAACAGTAGCAGCAGCAGCAATGACAGCAGCAGCAGCAATAACAGCAATAGCAGCAATAACCAACAGCAGCAGCAATAACAGCAGTAGCAGCAGCAACAATAACCACCACCACCACCACCAGCAGCAGCAGCAGCAATAACAGTAGAAGCAATAACAAACAGTAGCAATAACATCAAGAGCAGCAGCAATGACAGCAGCAATAATAAGAACAGTAATAACAGCAGCAGCAGCAGCAATAACAGCAGCAGCAGCAGCAGCAATAACAGCAGTAGCACCAATAACCAACAGCAGCAGCAGCAGCAGCAGCAATAACAGCAGCAGCAGCAGCAGCAATAACAGCAGTAACAACAATAACCAACAGCAGCAGCAGCAGCAGCAATACAGCAGTAGCAGCAATAACCAACAGCATCAGCAGCAGCAATAACAGCAGCAGCAGCAGCAGCAATAACCAACAGCAGCAGCAGCAGCAGCAGCAGCAATAACCAACAGCAGCAGCAGCAGCAGCAGCAATAACCAACAGCAGCAGCAATAACAGCAACAGCAGCAGCAGCAGCAATACAGCACTACCAGCAATAACCAACAGCAGCAGCAGCAGCAATACAGCAGTAGCAATAACAGCAACAGCAGCAACAGCAGCAGCAATACAGCACTACCAGCAATAACCAACAGCAGCAGCAGCAGCAGCAATAAGAGCAGTAGCACCAATAACAGCAGCAGCAGCAATAACAGCAGCAGCAGCAATAACCAACAGCAGCAGCAGCAATAACATCAAGAGCTGCAGCAATGACAGCAGCAGTGATACCAGCAGCAGCAATAATAAGAACAGTAATAACAGCAGCAGCAGCAGCAATACAGCAGTAGCAGCAATAACCAACAGGTGCAGCAGCAATAACAGCAGCAGCAATAACCAACAGCAGCAGCAGCAGAAGAAATAACAGCAGTAGCAGCAATAACCAACAGCAGCAGCAGCAGCAGCAGCAGCAGCAATACAGCAGTAGCAGCAATAACCAACAGCAGCAGCAGCAGCAATAACAGCAACATCTGCAGCAGCAATACAGCACTACCAGCAATAACCAACAGCAGCAGCAGCAATACAGCAGTAGCAGCAATAACCAACAGCAGCAGCAGCAGCAGCAATAACAGCAGCAGCAGCAGCAGCAGCAATAACCAACAGCAGCAGCAGCAATACAGCAGTAGCAGCAATAACCAACAGCAGCAGCAGCAGCAATAACAGCAGTAGCACCAATAACCAACAGCAGCAGCAGCAATAACAGCAGTAGCACCAATAACCAACAGCAGCAGCAGCAGCAGCAATAACCAACAGCAGCAGCAGCAGCAGCAATAACAGCAGTAGCACCAATAACCAACAGCAGCAGCAGCAATAACAGCAGTAGCACCAATAACCAACAGCAGCAGCAGCATCAGCAGCAGCAATAACCAACAGTAGCAGCAATAACCAACAGCAGCAGCAGCAGCAGCAGCAGCAGCAATAACAGCAGTAGCACCAATAACCAACAGCAGCAGCAGCAATAACAGCAGTAGCACCAATAACCAACAGCAGCAGCAGCAGCAGCAATAACAGCAGTAGCACCAATAACCAACAGCAGCAGCAGCAGCAGCAGCAATAACCAACAGCAGCAGCAGCAGCAGCAATAACAGCAGTAGCACCAATAACCAACAGCAGCAGCAGCAATAACAGCAGTAGCACCAATAACCAACAGCAGCAGCAGCAGCAGTAGCAGCAATAACCAACAACAGCAGCAGCAGCAGCAGCAGCAATAACCAACAGCAGCAGCAATAACCAACAGCAGCAGCAGCAGCAATAACAGCAGTAGCAGCAATAACCAAGAGCAGTAGCAGCAGCAGCAATAACAGCAGCAGCAGCAATAACCAACAGCAGCAGCAGCAATAACAGCAGTAGCAGCAATAACCAAGAGCAGTAGCAGCAGCAGCAATAACAGCAGCAGCAGCAATAACCAACAGCAGCAGCAGCAATAACCAACAACAGCAGCAGCAGCAGCAGCAGCAATAACCAACAGCAGCAGCAATAACCAACAGCAGCAGCAGCAATAACAGCAGTAGCAGCAATAACCAAGAGCAGTAGCAGCAGCAGCAATAACAGCAGCAGCAGCAATAACCAACAGCAGCAGCAGCAATAACCAACAGCAGCAGCAGCAATAACAGCAGTAGCAGCAATAACCAAGAGCAGTAGCAGCAGCAGCAATAACAGCAGCAGCAGCAATAACAGCAGCAGCAGCAATAACCAACAGCAGCAGCAGCAATAACCAACAGCAGCAGCAGCAATAACAGCAGCAGCAATAACCAACAGCAGCAGCAATAACCAACAGCAGCAGCAGCAATAACAGCAGTAGCAGCAATAACCAAGAGCAGTAGCAGCAGCAGCAATAACCAACAACAGCAGCAGCAGCAGCAGCAGCAATAACCAACAGCAGCAGCAGCAATAACAGCAGTAGCAGCAATAACCAAGAGCAGTAGCAGCAGCAGCAATAATCAACAGCAGCAGCAGCAATAACCAACAGCAGCAGCAGCAATAACCAACAGCAGCAGCAATAACAGCAGTAGCAGCAATAACCAAGAGCAGTAGCAGCAGCAGCAATAACAGCAGCAGCAGCAATAACCAACAGCAGCAGCAGCAATAACCAACAGCAGCAGCAGCAATAACAGCAGCAGCAATAACCAACAGCAGCAGCAATAACCAACAGCAGCAGCAGCAATAACAGCAGTAGCAGCAATAACCAAGAGCAGTAGCAGCAGCAGCAATAACAGCAGCAGCAGCAATAACCAACAACAGCAGCAGCAGCAGCAATAACCAACAGCAGTAGCAGCAATAACCAACAACAGCAGCAGCAGCAGCAGCAATAACCAACAGCAGCAGCAGCAATAACAGCAGTAGCAGCAATAACCAACAGCAGCAGCAGCAATAACAGCAGCAGCAGCAATAACCAACAGCAGCAGCAGCAATAACAGCAGTAGCAGCAATAACCAACAGCAGCAGCAGCAATAACAGCAGTAGCAGCAATAACCAAGAGCAGTAGCAGCAGCAGCAATAACCAACAGCAGCAGCAGCAATAACCAACAACAGCAGCAGCAGCAGCAGCAATAACCAACAGCAGCAGCAGCAATAACAGCAGTAGCAGCAATAACCAAGAGCAGTAGCAGCAGCAGCAATAATCAACAGCAGCAGCAGCAGCAGCAGCAGCAGCAATAACAGCAGCAGCAGCAATAGCAGCAGTAGCAGCAATAACCAAGAGCAGTAGCAGCAGCAGCAATAATCAACAGCAGCAGCAGCAGCAGCAGCAATAACAGCAGCAGCAGCAGCAATAGCAGCAATAACAAACAGCAGCAATAACATCAAGAGCAACAGCAATGACAGCAGCAGTGATACCAGCAGCAGCAATAATAAGAACAGTAATAACAGCAGCAGCAGCAGCAGCAGCAATACAGCAGTAGCAGCAATAACCAACAGGTGCAGCAGCAATAACAGCAGCAGCAATAACAGTAGAAGAAGCAATAACAAACAGCAGCAATAACAAACAGCAGCAATAACATCAAGAGCAGCAGCAATGACAGCAGCAGTGATACCAGCAGCAGCAATAATAAGAACAGTAATAACAGCAGCAGCAATATCAGATCTATTCCACCAAGGCCAAACATTTAAATGTTTTCATATCCATTACCATGCCAAACACTCCGAGAGTTGTCATGACAGAATGCATATACCTGCACACACTGAGCTTTAGTTATAACCTCCTAATCAGAAGCTCCTATAGCTTGTGTGATGCTTTAATTGTTCTTTAACAAGCCGATCAATGGGCATTTATAGCAGCAGTTAATGCAGACAGATTTTGTGTTTTAATGGCTGTAGACTGTGGAGCAGAACATGAGACGAATCACGCTGAGGCTAACTTCCTCACAGACAGTCTCGGTGGTTAGCGCTCGTGCTAATTAAAAATGCAGTATGACAGCGCTTAATGTGAGGCCTGAGTTCTTTATTGTATGAGGGTGAATTCCTTTAGTTAGCCGTCTCTTGGCTGTAATGGACAACTTGACATGGTGTTTAAAACCCAATCCTGTAGGTTTCTCTCTCAATTATGGTATATTTTGCTCTTACGTATTACAATTTGTGGTGTCACTCAGAGTAAACAAAGGAACATTATTCAGATATGACTGTGAGAGGATGCGAGCAGTAGCACGGCTCACGCGGCGCTGTTGTAGAAACGCACAAACACATTAGCCGTGTTCTTAAATGTCTCGATCGTAAAGGTCACGTTTAACATTTGAGTAAGCCATCAAGCCCAGCACAGCTGTAATAAGGGCAAGTCGGGATTATTTTGGGTGGAAGGAAATCACACCTACCAAACCCATTTCAAGTCACACGCTCAGCACTAATAAAGCAAGATTCTTCTAAAACCTTTAAAGGTGAAGTGTGGAAAATGTCTGATGTTATATAAACACACAACTGTGTGATTTGAATGTTTTTTTGAAAATCTCATCAAGGCTGATCACGAATACATTAAAAACAATGATATTGTGAAATATGATTGCAATTTAAAATAAGTTTTATCTTCCTCCAGTCTTCAGTGTCACATGATCCTTCAGAAATCATTCTAATACGATGATTTGATGCTCAAGAAACATTTATGATTATTATCAATGTAGAAAATGGATGTGCTGGTTGTTTTGTGGAAACCGTGATTCTTTTTTCAGGATTCTTTGACGAATTGGAGATTCAAAAGATATAATAAGACTTCATAAATATTATATAAATATTTTGTAACATTATAAACATCTTTACTGTCATGTTTCATCAATTTAATGTGTCCTTGCTGAATTAAAGTATTAATTTCTTAATCCCACTTTTGGTAGGTTTTGTTAATTTTTATAAAAAATATATAAACATGACTAGCATTTTTTTTTGAGAAGAATATTAAAATATTAAGACTTTCTTTATGGATAGCATATTCTATATAAAGTCTATTTTACCCAATTGGCAAATAGTTTATATATATATATATATATATATATATATATATATATATATATATATATATATATATATATATATATATATATATATATATATTTAACCATGCATTTATACTTTTCATATAAAATTGTCTTGAAGATTTATTTTTTTAATTATTTTCTTGTTTTAGGTATTTTGTTGGTATTTTTAAGTAGGTATTATGTTACAAAGACTCATAAGCCATAAGCACAATCATTACTTTTGTTTAATGCAGATATTACACACATTTAGCATGCTATGATTCAAACAAGCCAGTTTTTAGTCATTCATGTCTAAAAACATTGTGTATTTCCACAATGCACTGTTTAAGATCTTGCTTACCCCCTTTAAAAAGCAATCTTCATAACTGCAATACTTTAAGAGTCTTCTTGGATCATTGCATTCAGGTCTGGACTGTGAAATTAGATCAGGAATCTGGACATGTGAGGAACTATATGAAGGAGTGATGCTGACCTCAAACTCCAGAAAACAACTAAAAGCCTCTTAGGTTGTGCTGTGGGACAGATGCAAGCTCATCTACACTCCTGCATTGTTCCATTGTCCCTGGAGAAATATGAGATTATCCATTAGAGGGCAAGCACTAGGATTGATCCCAGATCCGTTAGACACTGGGTTGGCAGTTGGCACTCAAAACATGAGGAGATGCAGTGAATACGTCTGTCGCTCTATTTCCATGTGGTAGAATTTCAGCATCAAAATATTTTCATAAATATTGAGTCTATATGCAAGCACAGTGTTTCTTGTATGTATTCCTGCTCCGCTGTCAGCATCGGTCTAATGATGTCACTGCGTCCTCAGTTAATCTAATGAGAGTGAAACAGCTTCTCACCATAATTTATCATGTCTGTAGAGAAACCAGAGGAATCATGTTTAGTGCGATTAAAGAGATAAAACTTATAGAAAACATATAGACCTCCTTGGTAACGAAACACAATATGCATTGATTAACCATATACATTTAATTAACCATATATTAACCATATATTATAGATTAACCATATATTTTTTAGCAAGTAAAATACATTTTAGTATTTGAAAAACATTCTCCTTTGTGTCCTTTTTGCTGTGAATACTTTACTGTTTTTATAGTTAATGTAAAATAACTTTCATATTATCAGTAATATTTCATGATGAACACTTACTGGAGAAGCAACTTAGGTTTATATGAATATGCAACATAACTTTTAAGGAAAATCATCTTAAAATGTGAATATCAAATACGTAACATCAGGCTTTAGAGGACCGTCTCTCAATTATCATTTTGTTGCATTGAATTATGTTTTGTTGATCAGAAAACTAAGCATTTAAATATAATCTTACATTTTCTAAGACATATTATTGGGAGATATAAAGTGACAACTCACATTAATATGATATTTCATGTACATAAGTATTCTGCTATACTGTTTTATACATTTCTTTGGTTTACATTACAAGCTATCAGAATTTCATCCTATTTCTCATCCTATTGGCCATATAAATAATAGCAACTGCAACAAGTTGCATATATTTTGATAAAATGGAGGTGTTTTTATTCCTTTGAGCTCATTATTCTCCCATATGAGCCTGATGTATCAAATATGATACCAAGCAAAAACACATATGCAAAATTTGAATATAGATTTTGTGTAAAAGTCAATTTCGAAAAATTAGAATAAGTTTGACTTTACAGGGTTAAGTGTTTCCAGCATCTCTACAGAGATCGTCTATTGATTGTCTCATGCCACTTTAAGATTCAGCATCTTGACATTTACAGCGTGAACTTCCCAGCTGGTGGATTCACTGCCAAATAACACAATTAACCAAATTACGGGTTGCATGCAGTAAGACTGATTAGTTTTGAGTGTAACCTGAAGTGAACCTGATTAAAATGTCCAGCACTATGGGTGTCTGAAGAAGGGATATTTCTAGCGGAGCGGAGATCTCTCCCACACTCACAACTCCAATATATATATGTATAGCCTATATATATATATATATATATATCCCTTCAAATTTACGGTAAATCCAGTTTTACAGGATGTCTGTATACTTGACAGCTTAACCGTATATTTCATTAAGTGATACTGTTAGTATACCCACTTTAACTACTAAAATCTGCCTTTTTACCTTAAAATGTACCAATAATCAACACAATAATACAGGTGGCACAATAGAAAGCCAAATGATGGATCAGAGTTCATCGTAAACAGAGTTCGCTGTTCATAAAACATGGTCAATAATACTTGTATACATACGGTGTACAGGGTCAAACAAGGGCAAAACACCATCAGGGTTCATCAGACATAACACTAAAATAATGCAATTTACTAAATGTAACACAAGATACACTAGTGTGCATTACTGATAACAAAAATAAGAAAAAAAATGACGTATAAAAAATGTGATGTGCAATGCAGGGACTTCTGGGAATGTGCTTTTACTGTTTTTGTAAATTATATGGTAATTTATAGTTTTTCACTTGCTAAAACCATAGATTTGACAGCATTTTACAGTAAAATTACATTTGCGGTTTTTCAAACACAATTACAAGCATTTTTTTTTTCTTTCAGTATATATAAAATTGGCATGTTCACGCAAATAAAAATGCTGAACGTCTCTGATGGTGGGAAGGAAGTGTTTGCCACTTTGCCACAGATGTGCAGAATTTGTTTGTTTTGTGTGATCCTCTCTCTCCTGCTCCTGCTCCTCTCTGTCTCTGTCTTGCTTTCTCTTCTTTGATTTCCCATGAGCCTGAGAAACAGACTCGAAGTGACAGTCTGCTGCAGACTCCTCAACTGCCTCAGCAGGGATTACCTGCGGATATATGGATGCATACAACATTTTAAAATATTTGTGATCTTAGTCTCCTTAAAGTGTCAGGGCGTTTGCAAAATTGTATTTCTCATTACGTGTTAAATGTGGTAAACACTGGTACTGCCATTAAACGAAGACTTTAAATGCACTAATTATTACTACTATTATATTTTTGCATTTTTTTTTTCTTTTTTTTCTGTTTAATTTTGTTTGGTTTTAGCAGTTGCAATAATAGATTCAGTTTAGTTTTTATTTCATTTAATATTTTATTAAAATTTGTAAAAAAAAAAAAAAAAAAAAATCTTAAGTTTTAAATTTATGTGAAATATTTATCTTGTTTAATTTAAAATATGTTTAAATATACATCAGCTCTGTGTTTCTGCCACTTTTAAGTCGCATCATAAAATGTCCATTTCCTAGCAGCCATTGAGATTTCATTTGTGTCCATTAAGTCCATTTTTTAAGTATCAGTAACCTTTTTGGCATCACACATCATATTGCCATCTGTAGGTGGGATGTGTTCTCCCACATGCAGGTTACATTAGGATATCTGAAACATATATATATATATATATAGTTCAACCATACTAATTTGCTTTAGCTTTTAGTTTACTTTAAGCAATTTTATTGCAGTTTACAATATTTTTTCTTTATGTATACGAAAATGCACTGTCCTCTCTTTCCTGGACACACACACACACACACACACACAGAATGTCTCAGTGGGAACTGAGTGTCAGAAAGCGGGTGGAGGGAGAGCAGAGATCCAGCTGTTTCTAAAGCAGGTAAAGCCACATTAAAGCGCTGACAGAGTGTGTGAAGAGCTCCGCTGATGAATTATTCATGACCGCTGCACGAAGGACAAGATTCTCACTCATGAAGCTGCGTCACGGCCCCTCTCTGACAATTTGTCCTCCACACTCCCATTTACAGGTGCAGAACAGCAGTGGTTCAATCTTTATTATGGCTCAGAAGTGCAAAGCAATAACAGCCTGTTGCACCTCTACAGGTCTCCACATCCATCAGAGACCGCCGGCTCGCGCTGCACTTCAGCCATTACCGATGAAGAATTTCTGCAATTAACAACGCTGATTAGTTTTGCGATTGTTCATAATTTATGACCATAATAAGCCAGGAATATGGCCTATGTGGCTTTTATGGGAATATTCTGGGTTCCGTGTCATTGCTGTAGATTCCCACTGAATTTTGACTTTACTTGGAATTAATCTGTAATTATACACTTTATCACATTTTTCAAATGATATCTGTAACGCTTAAACACACAAGAAGTGATAGAATGTGTATTCTTTCCTCATGGCCAACCTGGTAAACTCTGTAACTTGTGTGATATTTAGAAAGCGCTGAGCAATGATTACATGTGGATGCATGTGTTTGTGCAATGTATTTTATGCTTAAATTATTAGAATATAGTGCTATTAACTTAGTAACATGCCAAAATCAAACACAATCAATCAACTGTAAGTTGCAGCATGTCGAGTTGTAGATCATGTCATGGTTTCATGTCTAATTACAATCCTGTTCACACCAAGAACGAACAGGCATAATCCTCTGAATTTGCGTTGAGTGGTTCTTTGCCTCCACATTGTGCATTAATATTGTTTAAGGCACTGCTAGCCATGAATTATCCTGCTTATACCATGACTGGCAGCATTCAAAACGTAAAAATTTTTATTGATGTTTGCAGTGCAATATTTGACCGGAAGGGTAAAAATGCCGGTTATTTTTGTGTGTTACGACTCATTAGATCTGCATAAGTGTACATTTATTTGAGTGAATTGTAACGTTTATTTGAATTAATTACAGAGAGAGCGATGAGAAATACGTGTGTGAATTACCTGTGTGCAGCGTCTCTCTCAATGAAGCTGTAAGTTTAATTACTTAAAAACCAGCAATGTTACCCCCTCGTTGCTGAGAAATATTCAGGGCCCTATCACACACCTGGCGCACAGCGCAAGTGGTTTTTTTTTTGCTTTTTTTGCTAGTTTCAGTCCGACACAGTTATCATTTTCACATCCAGCACTGCGTTGTTTAAATAGCAATTGCACTCGTGGCCATCTGTTCGGCCATGGGTGTGCTGGTCTGGAAATGAGGTCTGTTCAGGTGCATTGTTGGCATGTTGCTATTTTGAGGCAACTGAAAACGACTGCGCGATTGACCAAATGAAACCTGCTCTAAAGTCAAAGCGCAGTATTTTTTTTGTTATTTAAAGGGCGTGTGAGTAATACGTGCCTATATGCGGGTGCACAACACACGTACACTGCTGACACACATGACAAATATTACAAGCGTTGAGTTTTTCCGCCATGTAAATAGCGAATCTGCCATGGTGCAAGCGCAGCAGGCTTTTAAAGCGAATGGGAGATGAAACTCTGATTGGTTTATTGCATGTTACACCCAAAACACACCCATGACTCATTAAAAGACAACCCTTTTTTGGACCATTTTTCCGTCGTTAAACTAGCAAAAGTGGATTCAGACATGCCCTCAGTGCATTTGCACCACACGCTTCAGACCACGTGCTTAGATCATTAAAATAGAGCCCTGTATGTAGCGAAACTGTTTTATTAAAGGTCGCGGGTAGCATTGACAACAAGTTTCTGTGCTCCTGAATATTTCTGTGTGTGCACTTCAATGAAAACAGCGTATTCATATACTGTAGAACGGTGATTAGACTAGCCTGGAACTACCTGTGCATTAAACGTTTTTTTGCACACCTTCCAGGCAATCAGAATCGAGTATTCAGACTGACCATGGTATCCACCTTTTTCTGAACGCAGAAGTCTCGCCCGACTGATGCTTTATGTTTCCGGTGTAGTGACAAATTTGGTCCCCCTGAAATCGGGTCTCCTTTCGGCCCTCAAACGATCCCATTGGTTCTCTTTAACGCCTGATTACAATTCCTACAAAATCATATAAATACTGATTCAACTATGTTATAATGACCATTTATGCCTCTATTAGTTAGCATATATGTAAGCAATAAGGTACTCAAGGCTGTGCTGTATTGTGAATTAGTCACGGCTGAAGGGCGTTGTTAGGCACGATGCGAAGTGGAGTAACCCCTTCAGCCGTGACTTATTCACGATACAGCACTAGCTTCGAGTACCTTATTGCTTTTATAAAACGGTTACCACACAAAACAAATATTAAAGCCAAAAAATATGTATCAATGCAACTTTCATGAAGTAAAGTCACTAAAAGTCTTCCTTCCGCCAGAAAAAATAGTCCCTGACCGTGAACAGCAACAGAAATTACATTATTATGCCATTAGATGGCACCAAAGACTGTCTTTATGAGTATGTCAGTCAATAGCGAAGACTTTTACATTGAAAAAACTGAATTGTTGTGAACACGGAACAAGACGCACCTGACAAATGCTTTGACTAGCGCTGTCAGTCACGGGAAAACCCCTTAACTGTTAAAAGGACAAGATATTGCAGCGGACATTTAAACTGATTTATTATTATGTTTTTTATTGTTTTTATTTTTTTATTATGTTTTAAATTAATATCATTCATATATACTTAGAATAATTATTAACTGACAGTTTGGGGAGACCTGATTTCGAGGGGGGAACCGATTTGTCAAAGAAGCCACCAAAATGGCCGTGTGTTAATGTCAGCACAGTACTGCCTGCTTTTGCTAATTTCACTTCTTCCATCACAGCGCTGACTTTGTTTTACTCATACTTCTTCACGAGAGAGAAAGAGTTTTAGAGAGAAAACAAGAGCCCCAGATGATCTGTCTGTCTCACAGAAGGTTTAATACCATTGTGATCTCTTGACTTTAGAAGTAAAATCAATCCCTGCTGCTTCTGCACTTATCAATGTTCTTTTCAACATAGCAATTGAAAAAGAAATCCAATACTCTTTCTTTAATTGAGCTATTAATACCCAGCTGGATGTCTCAATGGCAGCGACTACACCCATTAAGCTGTATTAGATGGCTGAGGTCATTCTCATTTTAGTGCAATACCACCTTCTACCCTGCATCCAATCAAGGGCCGGAGAAATATGCTCCATCACAATGTCTTTTCATTGTTCTTCTCTTTTAACATCTTTTCTTTCCTCCTGCCAAATGATCATCCAGTCGCCTCCGCTTTTGACGAGAAAACTGGTGACATTTCCCTTCATTCTAACCCTTTATCCCTCAGACATAATATTTCAATTTCATTTAAATGTCATTAATCAATTTAGCAGTAAATGTCAGGAGTTTCGTAGGCCACTTAGGTATTTTCCTGAAAAGATCTCTGTTTCCTATTTCTTCCTGAAGATTTGGGATATTGGCTGGACATTGCAATCTATCTGTGTTCCCTTTTCCTTCTTTCTCTTTCTCTTGCTAAGTACTCATGGAAGCATCCCCCTCTCATTTGCATAACTCTTGGTTTATTAATTTTAATACCTGTGCCTTTTTTGTTCTTAATAAAGGTTGATGTAAGCACAGGATGAATGGCACATCTCAACTCCATTCCCTGAAGCATGAAATTGCTTTTTGTCTTTCAGTCCATTTCTGAGTTCATAAAACTGATTTCTCTCTGTTCTTTCAGCTCTTTTTGGAATGACATGTGGGTGTGGCCAGATCTGACGGACAACGTCAATCACTGATTATAGAGCAGAGTCTTCTATTGGTTAGAATAAACACTGATTATTGACAGTAGAGCAGAGAATGAATTATTCTTCTCAGCAGTGATATTGTGACAGTCTATAATGGGACAGTGGCTGAACTTTATATAATGAGAACTGATTACATGCTAATTAACAATAACAGGTTATGCCAGTTTGTTTCATACTGTAAGCACTTTCTATCTATCTATCCATCCATCCATCCATCCATCATACAGTTCGATCCATCCATCCATCCATCCATCCATCATACAATTTCATCCTTCCATCCATCCATTATAAAATTCCATCCATCCATCCATCCATCCATCCATCCATCCATCCATCCATCCATCCATCCATCATACAGTTCGATCCATCCATCCATCCATTATAAAATTCCATCCATCCATCCATCCATCCATCCATCCATCATACAGTTCGATCCATCCATCGATCCATCCATCCATCCATCCATCCATCATACAGTTCGATCCATCCATCCATCCATTATAAAATTCCATCCATCCATCCATCCATCCATCATACAGTTCGATCCATCCATCCATCCATCCATCCATCCATGCATCCATCCATCCATCATACAGTTCGATCCATCCATCCATCCATTATAAAATTCCATCCATCCATCCATCCATCCATCATACAGTTTGATCCATCCATCCATCCATTATAAAATTCCATCCATCCATCCATCCATCCATCCATCCATCATACAGTTCGATCCATCCATCCATCCATTATAAAATTCCATCCATCCATCCATCCATCCATCCATCCATCCATCATACAGTTCGATCCATCCATCGATCCATCCATCCATCCATCCATCCATCATACAGTTCGATCCATCCATCCATCCATTATAAAATTCCATCCATCCATCCATCCATCCATCCATTATAAAATTCCATCCATCCATCTATCATACAGTTCGATCCATCCATCCATTATAAAATTTCATCCATCCATCCATCCATCCATCAAACAGTTTGATCCATCCATCCATTATAAAATTTCATCCATCCATCTATTATACAATTCCATCCATCCATCCATCCATCCATCCATCCATCATCCATCTATTATACAATTGAATCATCTATCCATCCATTATAAAATTTCATCCATCCATCCATCCATCCATCCTACAATTCCATCCATCCATCCATCCATCCATCCATCATACAGTTTTATCCATCCATCCATCCATCCATCCTACAATTCCATCCATCCATCCATCCATCCATCCATCCATCATACAGTTTTATCCATCCATCCATCCATCCATCCTACAATTCCATCCATCCATCCATCCATCCATTATACAGTTTTATCCATCCATCCATCCATCCATCCATTATAAAATTTTATCCATCCATCCATCTGATGGCAAAGCTGAATTTTCAGCATCATTACTCCAGTCTACAGTGTCTCGTGATTTTTCAGAAATCATTCTAAAGAAACATTCTTATTATCATAAATGTTGAAAATAACTGTGATGCTTAATATTTTTTTGAAACAGTGATACATTTTTCAGGTTTTTTGATGAAAAGAAAGTTCAAAAGTACAGCATTTATTTGAAATAGAAATCTTTTGTTACATTATATGCTTTACTGTTACTTTGTTCAATATCCTTGCTGAATTAAAATATTAATTTAATAAAAAAAAATAACAACAACAATCATATTGACCCAAACATTTAAACGTTATAATGTTTGTGTTTTTGTTTGTTTGTTTGTTTAAGTATTGTTGTTTATTAAGGCCAATTATTGGATTGCATTAATTCTGCCTGTAGAAATTTAATAAATTAGACTAAATCAATTTTAAAGCAGCCTTTGGCTATAAGGGAAACCTAACATCAGCTGACTGTGAAGTTTAGGGTTCTGAAAGAGGTGATTTGTTTTTGTCTCTTGTCAATACTGTCAATATTGTGGCTTTTAGCTTTTAAATACAGAGGCAACCAAAAGTGGGACAGGCCATCAGCTGGTCGACAAAACTTGTCAGTCAGGTCAATATGCGGCGAGTTGAAATGAAGGTCAAGGTTACCGAAATGTTTTTCCCAGACTGCCTGACTGAAATCACATTCCCTTCAGCACGAACGGGTGGAATGAAGCAGTCTCTCGTGCATCAGCAAATGCATCCTCACACACATGGATTTCAGACAAACACTGCGGTTTTAACAGGTGTGCAGGGACACACACACACACGCACACATGCTAAACATCATAAGACAGGAGCCAGAGGATTTTCTTCACCCCACAAATGTGTTGCCAGTATGCCAGATGGCCCCTGTATGTGCAGAAAACAGGTCCCTCTCCCTCACCGTCAGCTGAATATAAAAAGATCCAACGGCCATCAATCAAAAACCTGATCTCCACTAGACTCACTTTTTCCCCTATCATGTCATTTACATTTCATCTTCTGAAGATGAACAAAGACTGTTGGCTCAGTCGAAATTAGTTCTCAAATCACATCAAATACTCTTGTACCATCATCAGAAGCGATCGTTCTTAAACTGATGGAGGTACATTTGATCCTGCTCAGACTGCTGTATTCACTCGCTGCTGTTGCATCGCAAACAACAAACACAACCGTAGCCGCTACCCCTTTGATGTGTCTGCATTTAAAAGCAGAAGCTTTTGAGATAGACATAGGACGGGCGTGAATGGGCGAGTGCGTATGTCTTCTAGCGTAGCCTGACTGCGCGTGATAAACCTGCCTTTAAAAGGCCTGGTGTCGGCTTGCCTTTCTTTTATCCAATTACAGTTCTGATTACCCTTAGAAGATGGAGCCTTTCTTGCCTGTGTGGGGTCTCTGCAGAAATGTTCAGGATATAAAGAGCTCAGAGACATTACACATGCACTCCTTTATGGAAATGTAAGCCTACAGAGCAACACACCCCCTCAAAATAACTATGATATCATGTGTTTGACAGATTGCGCAGGGAATAATAACCGCCTGTTAGCTACAATGCCGCAGAAGGAGCCTCCTTCCAAAAAGAACAATATGTTTCTCATATATAACAGCATGCTTCTTTTATTAACAACAGAAAATCATATGCAAACTCTTGACAGTGATCCTGATCACTTTTGTGGTTTATATATACAGTATATACTATAATAATTATTTATACACTGTTTTTTCAATATGGCCAGTTTTGTCTGCTAATTTGTCTACCATCAGTGGACATGCATGCATCCCAGAGTTCACAGCATCATACTGAAATTACATTTTAAGATAATTTATTATAGCATGCCCTAAATGCCCCTGTTTGGGTGGGATCAAAAGAGTGCTGTTTTTGTGTGTGTATCTTTAAATGCAAATGAGCTGCTGCCCCGCCCCTTTTTCCAGAAGAGGGCAGGATCTATGCTAATATATCGTGGGTGGGGCTTGCCCTACTGTGACATCACAGTAGGGAGAAAACTGGAACAGCTCATTTTGAGACACTGTTTCTGATTTATGGGGATTAAAAAAGGAGTGGGTGGATTTTTACATTATAGGGTGGTTGTTTACACACTGAGGACACAGTGTAAACAACACTCATAGTGTTCAAACACCATGTAAAAATGAATTTTTAATCTGTCTTCTGCAGTTATTCATAGACTCCTACTCCGTGTATTTCAAACTGGCTGTATGTTTTTATGAATTAAGATGGTTGCCTTGGAGAAGTCATGTCTCCGTAAGTTCATGTTCACAGTGTTGTTATTTGTGTAATTATATTATATTGTTTATATTGTGTTATAATGTCTGTATAAGACAGAGAGAAACAGAAACAGAAAAAGTAAATTGGACAGTGATTACTAGATCACAGAATGACATCATGTCTGTCTATTCCACCACCTTTTTCATTACCTTTATTTCCTGATTGTGTGTTGAATTCATTAGTCCATTAGAGCGTTCAAGCTTTTCTGACAGCTGATGGACGTCTTACAAATGAGATCTGCTGAAGGCACATGAAATGGCACAGACAGATTTGAACAGAAGTTCTCTGTGAATGACAGCATACACCGTTTTTTATCAGTAAACCTGATTCATCACACAATGGCTGCCTTTTGTCTTTAGATGTTATTTTATTGGAAAAACAAAGGTTGCAAATGGAAATAAGATGCAGAAGAACCTAAAATATTACTACCAGATACTGACTAGAGCCTTATGTGAGTTTTATTGATGTTATAGTTTTCAGTGTGTAATTTCAGTGCCTTTAGCACCACCAAACCGAAATTTGAAACACCATTCTGAGGTCAACAAGCAAATTTCTCAATTGACTGTGATTCATAGCTGCACATTGTGACAAAATAAGTTCTGTAAAAGCAGCATACAAGTCACAAATGTTTCATTTTACTATAGTAAATATTTTTCAATTGTCAAATATTGGGCCATTGCTGGAATATTTGTTTTGGATTATCCAGCACTGCCTGCAAGCCCCACCTCACACCTGTAACTCCACCACATCCAGAGACCAGCCAGCTGAGTTGTTGAGTTGAGTTGTTTTGGAAGAGGATGTTTCCCTTTGTCTCCTGTCCCCACTGGTCCCATATAGCTCAAAGTCTCCTGTGCCCTCGTTGGTTCCTCCCAGCTCACAATCTCCGCTGGTTCCGTCCAGCTCAAAGACTTCTGTGTCCCCACTGGTCCCGCCCAGCTCAGAATCTCCTGTGTCCCCGCTGGTTCTGTCCAGCTCGAAGTCTCCAGCATTCCCACCCAGCCTCCATCTCCCACCTCCTCTTCAAACTTCAGCCCGTTACTCTGCCCAGTCTCCACTGTCTCCTGTCAGTTCCTCGGCTCTTCCTCTGCCTCCACTCTGTGGCGTGGATCCAACTCGGGCCTTCTGGCATCCAGCTCCTCTTGGAAGAAGTTGTCCCCTGGCTCCAGCCTCCAGCCACTGATCACTGATCACACCTCCGTCTGTCGTCCAGAATCCTCCTCCTTGGCTCCATCCTACCTCGGCTCCACCTGGAACCCTCGGACTTATGGCTCCACCTGGAAACACCGGACTTACGGCTCCACCAGGTTCCCTCAATCCTTCGGCTGCTCCTGGAAACACCGGACTTACGGCTCCACCAGGTTCCCTCGATCCTCCGGCTCCACCTCGTTCAGACTCTGTCTCTCCACCCCTACGGCTCCGTCTCTCCACCCTCCCTCTGGCTCCGGCTTCACCTCAGCCCTCTGGTACCCACTGGATGGTCATCGCTATGTTCGGCTCCGTTACAGCCTCCAAAACCAGCAGTGTTGCCCGGTTCCATCTGCTTGCCATCTGCGCCCAGGGCTTCACTGCTTTTGGCTCCGTCTCCATCGTCCGCCCCCACAGTATCGTTGAGGGCTTCTCCACCATGGCTTCTCCCACCATCTTCACCACCCTGGTCTTTCCCTCTGTCATCGTCCCTGGCTCTCTGTCCTCTGCCTACTCTACATCCTCCACCAGAGCCCCCACCCTCCCTCCTCGGTTGGACTGTTATGCCGTTTTGGTTATGTGTTCATAGTGTTCAGTTCCTGTTTGTCAGTGTTTCCTTTGCTAGTTTGTCTTTATGGTTGCTGATTAAGTTATACAGGTGTGTGTAGATTAGCCCTCAGACCATTCAGATCTTTGTTCCGTGTCATAAGTATTATACATGGTTGTGTTTGTTTATTCTCGTGAGTTCTCCTGTGATTGCTAAAGAGTGTTATTAAAGTGCGCTTTATTCTTACAACACCACTATGTGACACTTACTAGTGGCCACAATATATATATGTGTTCACATAATACATATATGTCCACATGTCATGTGCAGGGCTCCATAGGCTCAAAACCATACATGTGCATGAGCAAAATGGCCAGCTGAGGAGCTACAATTGAATGTGAATGCCAATGGATTGATTTCTCCTGGGGCTACAGACCTTCTTAATCGCAACACTCAAACAAACAGGGTGTTGTTTTGAAAGTACCACAGAGACAGTGTTTGTTTACTCTCTTGGGGAATTCAATCTATGAATAGCTCACTTATAGTTGTCTCTGCACATTAAACTGGGGTAAGAGAACAGATTTTATCTCTGGAAAATGTTGTACTTTAAATTCCTTACATGTAGGTACATTAAATTATGCCCAGACAAACATGCTGGTATAGAGAGTTGCTTGACCGAGGAGAAAGTAATAAAAGTCCAACTGAAATGGTGTAGCACTGGAGAGGGAATCTACAGCAGGAGAGTTCTGCAATTTTGTCATTTATACAAATATGCATCTTGTGCTTGACAAAATGCTGTGGTGGAAATGATGGTGACAGAAATTCATTTTTAAACATTTTTAGAATACATTGACAAACTAAGGTGAATTCCATAACTAAAATGTACGTGCACTAAATACAAAATTAATAATATTTTCACACTTTTTGCATAATTTGACAAAAATTGGAAATGACACACACAATAAAATATTCTGTTAAGTGATATTTACTTGATTTTTTTCTTCACCATCATTCACATTCCCCAAGAGTGTAAACAGTGTTGTTCTGAATGCGCCACACAGACACCATGTTTGTTTAAGTACTGTAGTGATACTAAAGAGGTCTGTAATACCTGGAGAAAGCTATCCATTAGCATTCACATTCATCTCAGTGGTAGTAACAAGAGTGCTGGAGGATTTTTAAAGAAGGTTGTTTTTTCACAGAAGCATGTTGGAATAGCACAGTCCAGGTTTTGTCTCTTTAATGAGTTAGCACTTCCTACTCCAGGCCAAAAGGTACTTGCTGATTCAGGCACTCCACTCAAAACTAATTGGCCACCCATACAAAGTGGCCATGTGTCCAGATTTTAGGGAAAGTTCTAATGAGTAAAGGTTAAATACATGCCCACTC
This sequence comes from Megalobrama amblycephala, assembly GCF_018812025.1. Classification (NCBI taxonomy): domain Eukaryota; kingdom Metazoa; phylum Chordata; class Actinopteri; order Cypriniformes; family Xenocyprididae; genus Megalobrama; species Megalobrama amblycephala. Next base: position 45,961,301 of record NC_063060.1, on the reverse strand, counting down.
CTCTTCTGGGTTGTGAAAGCAAGCGTTTTCACATATCTTCTTTCTTTCTGTCTTTTTGCTGTGGTGTGTTTGATTCAGAGAAGGTCTGGGATCAGTAATTTTCACTAGGTGTCATGGTGTTGGGCAGTTAAAAGTGCTCTGTTCATATGAAAACGTGACAAAGAGGTTTATGTAACCCTGTTAACCTGCCCGAGCTGAGAGCTTTTTAATGTGTACTTCAGGAAGCTGTAATGCAGGTCTGTTACTATAAAGGAGAGGGAAAATGGGATCCTTTGTCAAGATTGCAGAACTCGCTAAATCTGAATACACTATAACTTTGATAGGACGAGTATTTCACCATTAATTAATGTCCTTTTAACCATTTTAAATGGTTAGTTTAATCTAAAATGAACATTCTGTCATCTTTACTTATTTTTAAGTCGTTTTAAACATTATAACTTTCTTGTGTTTTTTTTTTTTTTTTTCAAATAAGATTGAAATACAATAGCTTTGTGGATACTTTTATTTTGGATTTTGGTCATTTCTGGAGTTCAACAGCACCATCCACTCATTATGTCACAATGTAACAGAAGTAGAGAGAGAATGAAACAGATTATCAAAAAAGAAAAGAATGTCAGGTGGGTCTTAGTTCTCTCCATCGGTCATTGATTGGACGGAGGCAAAGTTAGCAGTCGATTGTAAGAAAGGGGTGGGCTTTTATCGGACTAAATGATTGGAGAAGTCTTGCATACATCATCAGAGAGAAGTTTAGCATTTCACTAACATTTTGATTAAAAATCATTTTTTTTAATGAAACGCTAGAGTTGATTAATCGTTCACAATAAGTAGTAAATTTCAATTTCATGTTTACTTTAAAAACCCCCTGTGGTGAAATTCAAGTTTTTAATGTTGTTTATATGTGGTGTTTTTAATATGCTTTTAGACAAACCATGTGCAAATTCATCAGTCAACACCATTGCTGAGTATTTTCTTCTTAAAACTGCAGTGAAACAAAGAACGCAGTTTGAAATCGCCGGCATTTCTTACGTCACAAACTACCTTGTAACCAATCACGGGGCGGGGTTTAAAGGTGCCCTCGAATGAAAAAATGAATTTATCTTGGCATAGTTAAATAACAAGAGTTCAGTACATGGAAATGACATACAGTAAAACTCAAACTCCATTGTTTCCTCCTTCTTATATAAATCTCATTTGTTTAAAAGACCTCCGAAGAACAGGCGAATCTCAACATAACACCGACTGTTACGTAACAGTCGGGATCATTAATATGTACGCCCCCAATATTTGCATATGCCAGCCCATGTTCAAGGCATTAGACAAGGGCAGAACATCTGGATCTGTGCACAGCTGAATCATCAGACTAGGTAAGCAAGCAAGAACAACAGCGAAAAATGGCAGATGGAGCAATAATAACTGACATGATCCATGATATCATGATATTTTTAGTGATATTTGTGAATTGTCTTTCTAAATGTTTCGTTAGCATGTTGCTAATGTACTGTTAAATGTGGTTAAAGTTACCATCGTTTCTTACTGTATTCACAGAGACAAGAGAGCCGTCGCTATTTTCATTATTAAACACTTGCAGTCTGTATAATGCATAAACACAACTTCATTCTTTATAAATCTCTCCAACAGTGTAGCATTAGCCGTTAGCCACGGAGCACAGCCTCAAATTCATTCAGAATCAAATGTAAACAATATAACAGTATGCAATACTCACATAATCCGATGCATGCATGCCGCATGCATGACGAACACTTTGTTAAAAGATCCATTTGAGGGTTATATTAGCTGTGTAAACTTTGTTTATGCTGTTTAAGGCAAGCGCGAGCTCCGTGGGCGGAGAGCACGAGATTTAAAGGGGCCGCACAGCATAAATCGGCTCATATTTAATGATGCCCCAAAATAGGCAGTTAAAAAAATTAATTTAAAAAAATCTATGGGGTATTTTGAGCTGAAACTTCACAGATACATTCAGGGGACACCTTAGACTTATATTACATCTTGTAAAAAAAAACGTTTGATGGCACCTTTAAAAATCGTGTACATTTAGCAATATAGCGGGTGAATTATGTATATGATGTATATTACCATGTAATGATGCCTTTCTCCATTGACGTTCAAAGCGTTTCTAAGGATGCTGGTTTTTAGAAGGCAAACTGAGATGGAACATATATGGCTGAATTAAACCAGTATTTCCACTCACCATTGTGCAGCGTTTACTACAGTAAAGTTGACCAAGTGGATCCTTGAGCTGGTGTGAGTAAGTAGAGGCGGGGCTAATTTGCATATTCATGGATCTGCATACTAAATGAAGCAAGGGAGTCGAGTTACATTCAAGCTATTTTAAGGCATAAGGCATATATATATATATATAGGTGATCAAAGATGAGTTTTAAGGGATAAAATGATTGACTGGAGGGGGACTTTAAAGAGCAACTTGAATACTCCACCAAACATCTCCACATACAGGTTTGGAACAACATGAAGGACAGAATTGTAATCTTTGGCTCAATTAACTCTTTAAAAGGGGATTCTTTTAATTAAAAATGTCATTAATGGTCCCTAACAGCCTTCATAACAAATACCGTGGTTAACCAGCTTCAACACAAAGATTTTTTTAATTTTTCCTTCGACTACAGCAAATCCAGTAAAACCACACAAACTCCTTAATGCCCCTCAAGATAAACAAACCCAAGTGTTGTGTGTTTAAGTATCAGATCTGGGTGGTTGTGAGCTCCAGAATGTGAGCGGTTTACTCTCACGGGGATGAGGTGATATATGTGAGTCTGAACGGAGCCCTGCAGCCCAGCTCTGATTCACGACTGAAACGTAAATAAAAGCCACTGGCTATTATTTAGAGAGAAGATGTTTTGAAGAAAGCCTCGCCCTGGGACACGAGATGTAGGGAGGGAGAGACTGTGGGGGAATCTTCAATAAAAAAAGGGGGAATCAAATCTCTGTGTTGTACAGCAGATCGCCTCACTCTTGACTTCGGTTTTCTCCTCAGGACACAGAAGGCCAGCGACCCCGGATTGTTTGGTGTAATGCTCCTCCTGATTGCCTCGTGCGGATGTGTGTGTAGCAGGCGCAATGAAATTAGTCACAGTCCCTCTGTCTCTATTTCTCTGCACCACCAGCTTTTCGTAGGCTTGATTCCAGCAGAAGGTATAATTTATCATGGACATGACAAATTACAGAAGCCTACTTACTGGGAGAAGAGATCGAATCTCAAAGTGTGTGTATGCGCTGTCCGTTCTGCTAAAACTCAGGCTGTTATATTGCTGTATCTGAGGCTGGCAAATCTTGATTTTCAAAAGAGAGAAAGAAAAAAGTCAGGTGGAGGAGGAAGAATTAGAATGGTTTGTTTTGAGTGTGACGCCCGCCCCGGGGACCCTCTCGACTCCGGAGCCAGATGGCTAATAATTCTGCTGAGGGGATCCGAGTTGTGGTTTGGGGCAACGGCTGAGGATGCTGAGATTGAGAGGAGATGGGAGCAACGGGTGCAGGGGGAATTTGTTGGGCTGGAAACAGAAGGATTTGCTGAGGCACATTCTGTCGGAGTTCCTGGGGCGGGTTATGAACTCTAATCATCAGCGCTTTCCATTCCCTATAGGGTAAATATACCCATGAACACATCCAAACCTCAATTACCATCGGGCCATTACTGTCAGATCAGCCTCCGAAGGCAATGTCTGTGTCAATACGTGTATTATCTACAATTATAACGTTAAAATACTCTTGGTTGGTGAAGAAACCTCAGACGTTTTCTCAACACACAATCTTGCAACTATATGCAATTCATGTCAGCTCAAATTAACTTAAGTATTGCAGACTGATTTTGCCACAACCACGAATGGCCTTTTAAATCAAATGCCAGCAGTTTGATAAAGGAAAATAATTCATGCATTTATTAATAGTATTAGATGCTTTTATTAAATATGACTTGCATTGCATTCAAGTGTTCCTGCATTCCATGGGGATTGAACCCATGATCTTGGCATTGCTAGTCGTGCACTATATGCACATGACGTCACGGTAGGCTGGAGTCGCCATTTACTGTTCAAATAAATTAAACAACAAATCTGAGCTTTTTCTTTTTACAGACTGCCAAAAGCTACAGAAAAGAGAAGCAAATAGATCACTGCGATTCACAGAAACAACTGGAATCCAGGCAGCAAAATGCAGCTTATTTTTAATTTTGGGGTAAAATCATACCCTAGGTTATATATTGTATTAATATTGTAAATGTTTGCCATCTTATATTCCGCATAACTGTGAACTTCTTGCCAGCTTTTATTAAAAAACATCCATTATGATGAGCCTTGTGTTCTACAGAGAGGATGGTTGATAATCTTAGACAAACACAAAGCGAGTTTAGATAAATAAACAGATACAAGCACAAAGGAGATCTTAAATAGATTAATTTTACAGTTTCTATATTGTCTGCCTGATGTAAAAGCTGACAGTTATAACTTTAAAAGTTTTTACAAAATATATAGAAACAACTAGAATATCAATCTTGAAGTGTGACCAAGCATCAAATCAAGTGCTTCATAATACACATAGTTTCCAAGCAGCTTTACAGAAAGTCATAATGTTATGTCTATAATACCTTAGTGCTTTAACAAGTTTTAGTGCTGGGTGATATATATATAACAATGATGTACTGTAAGTGATCCTCCGGATTTAGATCTGCCTATATTGTATTTATAGTGTTGTCTAGCAGATAAAGTGTTCACGTGCTTTGCTTTTTTGCTTATTTTACTGGTGTCAAAATCAGGTACATATAAATGTCAGGAAACCAGATTACTAGGCACACGTCAATATCCATGGACCACTTGTTCTTTAGTAAGTCAATCTGCCTTTAATTTAAGAAGATAATCACTTGTTTTAAGGGGACCTATAATGCTCCTTTCACAAGATGTAATATCAGTCTCTGGTGTCTCCAGAATGTGTCTGTGAAGTTTCAGCTCAAAATCCCCCACAGATCATTTATTATAGCTTGTCAAATTTGCCCCTATTTGGGTGTGAGCAAAAACACGCCGTTTTTGTGTGTGTCCCTTTAAATGCAAATGAGCTGCTGCTCCCGCTTGTTGTAGTCCTTAAAATAAAATAAAAAATCTTCTCTATTCAGTTAACTGATTTGTTCACTAATTAAGCTGAATCATCAGAGCGGTTCTTGTGTCAGCAACTCACTGACAGTCTTTTTTTAAACATGGCTTAACAAGCATTTTTGAAACATTTTAGTGCATATAATATAGTACATCCCCAGAACAGCTGAATCGATTCACTGAAGCAAACCGTTCAAAAGAACCAATTCACAAAGTCACTACAGGAGCATCATCCGGACACATTAATAATTCATCTGACGCACAGTCAACAGTGTCCATACATCAGATATTAAACAGCATATGAACACAGATCATCCAATCAGATTTCAGAGCCGTAACTATCAGTATCTCTTATTATAAAGAGTTTCTCACAGTGTAATTCTCAGTGGTGTTAAAGACTCTTGAGCGGGTGCCAGACATGCTCTTTTGCTTTTGCAAAATGACTGCAACAGCAGGTGCAGGGTAATGGGAAGAGATCCCCTTAGGTGTGTGTGCACAGATGAAACTATTTAGATTCTTGGCTTGGAGAGCACAGCTCGCCCCTCGAAGCGCTGAGAGCTACCCGAGAGTTAGAGGGAGAGGGAAATATCATCTCTGCAGAACTGTTCTCCTTCACCTAAGCGGCCTGTTTACGTAGAAATCTATGACAGAGCGCTTGCTCTGTTCTGAAAGCAAGCAGTCTAATAAAAGAACCTGCCCGTATGAGCGCTTAAAGGTGCATTTATGGAGGTATAATGGGGTCATCTGTGTTCCTTTGTACATAGGAGTTTAAGGACACGTGTGCCGCATAGCAACCGGTATAAAAGGCTTCCACAAGCGAGGTGAGGCTTACTAAAGACTGAGTGATGGTGTAAGTCTCACTGACAAAGTTGCCAGTAGGTAGAGAAAATAACAGGCAGATGAGACAGACACCGTGTGAAAGCTTCAGTTTAAGCTTCAGATCCACCCGTGTGTTTTAGACACTGACAATTTCATTTGAAAACTATCAGTCCTGACTGTCAATCTCTGTCAGTGTTTATCAAAGTCCTTTTAAAGGAAGTCAGTCCACTCGGCGGTCATCACGGTAACACCCCCGGGCAGCTTGCCAGTATAGCTCCTATCTGCACGAACAGGGAAAGTCCCAAATAATCAAAACTATTTGCCAGGCGTACGCTTCAAGAGCACATGAAATCACCAGTAAAACCCAAGATAAAATTATAATGTTTCCTTCTTTAGCTCAGATCAGGCAATTCGTTTGGTCTGTGCATATGTAATAAGTAAGGATGCAGGGTAATAAATCTTAATTTTTAAGATTTCTTTTGTGAATTTAATTTCTCATTTAATCATATAAAAAGCTATATATATGTATGTATATATATATATATATATATATATGTATGTATATATATATATATATACACACAGTGTTGGATGTAATGAAATTACAGTAACGATAATTTATTACTGTAATTTCCCTTGAAAAAGTAAAGTAAGGGATTACTCTTAATTTTTCTACATTTTTCCTATTTTCCTTTTTTAGAGTAACTGACACAACACTGAGTGTCTATATATAAATGTTTCATGTATGTTACATAGTTACAGTAGGTGGCGACAAGTGAGTGATTCAATCCATCATTACAGCGATTCGTTCAGGAATGCCATGAAACAAATGTGTCTGTGAATCACTGAATCATTTACTCAAACGATTCTTTACAAATGTCTATTGAGGTTAAGTGCTTTCCTCAAAGACACTTTCTAGTGGGGATGCACGATATATCAGCCACCATATCGGTATCGGCCGATATATGTTCATTTCGGCCTGATAAGTAAATTTGGCCAATATATTTAAAGCCAATAAATAATGAATTATTTCCTTCAGCTGAGACACTTCAGATGCTCATTGTCCACTATAATCTTTTTGAATTGCTTGAAATATGATTGAAATCACTTCAAAAAGGAAAATTCAGTTCAGTACAACGTACAGCACAAGTCTGTCATATAGACTACATAATATTATAATGAGAACATTATCATTGTGTGCTTGAGACATGACTTTTAATGGTGAGACTTTTGCTTTTGTAATCAGGCTCTCAAAAATTATATAAAAATTTTGATTTAGATTTATCGGCCAATATATCGGTTATCTGCTTTCAAATATAAAGAATTATCGGTTATCGGTATCAGCTAAAATTTGAGACTTTTGCTTTTGTAATCAGGTTCTCAAAAATTATATAAAAATTTTGATTTAGATTTATCGGCCAATATATCGGTTATCGGCTTTCAAATATAAAGAATTATCGGTTATCGGTATCGGCTAAAATTTGAGACTTTTGTTTTTGTATTCAGGTTCTCAAAAATTATATAAAAATTTTGATTTAGATTTATCAGCCAATATATCGGTTATCAGCTTTCAAATATAAAGAATTATTGGTTATCGGTATCGGCCAAAATTTGAGACTTTTGTTTTTTGTAATCAAGCTCTCAAAAATTATATAAAATTTGATTTAGATTTATTGGTCAATATATCGGTTATCAGCTTCTAAATATAAAGATTTATCATTATCAGCCAAAATTTTCATATTGGTGCATCCCTGATTTCTATTTTCTGTTTCTTCATCGACAAGGAGTTTTTGGAATATTCTTGTGCTAAGTATTATATTTTGGTGTGTAAATTGTCATAAGGAAATATTAAATAAAAATAAATAATTTTGCAAAAATAATTTACCATAGATTCATTCATTCAATTCATTCAAACACATTCAAACACATTGATTCATTCAAGAATGAAACAAGTGACTGTTATGAGCAAGTCACTGATTGATTGATTGATTGATTGATTGATTGATTGATTGATTGATTGATTGATTGATTGATTGATTGATTCATTGATTCATTCATTCATTCATTCATTCATTCATTCATTCAGAAACAGGAAACGCCACTACTGTGTTTTGCTTCGAGATACGATTTGTAAAATGTTTCTTCTGTGGAATTGTTTGGAACTATTTTGGTTCTCGGAGGTGAAGTAACTGGCAATATTTTGTAAGCTTCTTGATTTTAACTTATTGTTAAGTAAACTGTTATAGCCTATAAAAGCAATATCACACCCGCAACCATGCTGTTTTTTTAATATCACTTCGCGAATATATGCCTTGCTGATTCTGGAACAACAGCACTCTTGCTTGTCTGACTGATACTGCTTGGATTATATACGCATTTGAACGATGTGGATTGTGATAGGTGTGGTACCGTAGGTCTCAGTCATAGCCTGTCTCTGTCCTTAACCTTATCCCCACAACAAACAAGATGAGATGAGAAGGCCCTTAAACTAAGTTTGACCTGTCAGCCAGGTGTCTTCTCTGCACACACACTCTCTCTCTCTGGTCATTATACACCTTCCTGTCAGCTAATCACATCTCTGTCACCTCCTCCTCTCCTGGAACTGAGATCTTTCTCCTTGATCATGTCAGACATTAAGGACGCTCAGAAAAGGCTACGCTCTAGCGTCACAGTGTCTGGAACACAGAGACATACAACCCAGGCTCTTCCGGCATCCAGAGCTCACCCTCTGAATTATTTAAGTACGGATTCCTCCGCATAGAGGACTCATTTCTACATATGTTTGCTTTTGGCCCAGCTGAGCTGGCAGCTCACAGCGTGTTGTGGCAGCTTATCAGGTGCTGACTTGTGGTGCGCGCTATTGTGATTGCTGGTGCAGCAGATGTAATCAGTTCTGGTATGTTTTCCCCATGAATGTGTGTTTACATTTTTAATTTTGCTTACTTCAGCAGCATGGAAGATTATAAGGGCAAGTGGGTGTAGCTGAGCTGGTTTTTGTGCCAGAAACGATCGAGATTTGTATAACACCCTTACCAACGTTTTAAAACAATACATCTCCTTAGCAGGGTAGGGGTGGGCGATATGACCAAAATCTTACATCACAATATGAGTCATTTTATGTATATGTACCACAACAATATAGTTATTTTTGCTTTAAATAAGATTTTACTTATATCAAAATCGAAATTTCATAATTCTTGTCACCAATTTTAATATCACAAAAAAACTAATACTAGTCTAAGAAAAAAAAAAAAAAACTCTCAAGCTTACTGAAGACAAGTAAACAGGCAGTGATAAAATTGGAACAAAGAAACTGATTACAAGCACAACAAACTGCAATAGAACAAAGACACTTGTTGGTCTACCTCAAAAACTTTAAGCACTAGAAATAAGAAATGCTACATAAATTGTAAACAAAAAGTAAACAAATGTATAAAAAAGACTGTGTAGTCTTCACTGTGTTACAAAAGTTACAAAAGTGATTAAGTCAAGAGCAATGAGAGATTCTCTCACTTTTGTTGTTTGAGTAACATTAACATTAATGACAGACAGCAGCAGGTTTATTAGGCTGCCGTCACTTTAAGATCAAATGCACAGATCCAATATACTGTTACACATGCGTTTTCTTTCTCAACTGTTTATTTCACTTAAGACATAAATGACTGAGGATATTTACAAAAACAAGCATTTTGACGCATAAGAATGGGTATTTAGTTGTTCGAGCCCAATTACTTGGCAAAAAGAACTCAATTCAGTACTCACACGCTTTATGAGCAGCAGCTTTATGTGTGCGCATCTCTCAGACAGCACACACTAGTGAAATGAGTACTTTCGCAGCTAATTAAGCACTTCAATGATTTAAAATCACTTTTTTTTTTAAATGCAATGCTTAAAAACACATGTAAACTATAAGCTTTCATGACCATGCAGCACAGCAATGTCATGAGCATAACCGTGATTGAAACGATAGTCCAAAATCTCTCCCGGTTGATAATTTTCTACCGGTATATCGCCCACTCCTAACTAAGCATAAGATTCAGATGATATTGATTCTGGCAGTGGCCACAGTTCCTTTCCCTTCTATTTCATTCATGCATTCCATCACTCAAAGCCTCCCTGATGACTTTGCTCCATTCAAGTTGAATTTGTGAAATTCACTAGTATGCAAGCAGTCATTTAGCAGACTGTTCTATCCAAAATGACTTGCAGTACACGTTAACATTCCCCCTGGAGCATACTGCTGAAGTCGAGTGCTTTGCACAAGGACACTTTCTCTTTCTTTTGTAAAACCCTTGTGCTAAGTATCATATTTTGGTGTGTAGCTTGTAATAAAGAAATAAAAAATAAAGAAATAAATAAAAATAAACAATTTTGCAATAATAATTTAAAGTCTAGTATTCCATATGCATATTCAACAGATTTTGTACATCAATGTTTTCTGCACCATTGTTCTGCATCTTAATGTTGCGTTCTAAATCAAGGGGGAAAATTGAGTCTTTTGAACCGCTTCTTTTTAATGAGTCAGTCAAAAACAATCAACTTTGAATCTGATTCATTCAATCCATCACTTAACTGCAAATCTTTTTCTCAAATTTGTCCAATTCAAAATGAACCAACACATATAAGTGACTTACAAAGTAAAAGAGAAACACTGGCATACATGATCAAATCTGGTGAATGAGTATATGAAGTGCTAGATTTTAAATTATTCTTGCAAAAATGATTTATTTTTGTCAGTTTAGAGCTCTGCCTCAACAAGACGCATGTTAGCATAAACAATGACGAGATACGCACCATAATAAAAAACTTGCACAAGGGTTTTGCACTTTTTATAAGCACTCAGACATGCATGCTTTTGTTGTTGTTCAGGCTTTTGCTTTCACCGGCAATCAATAAAATAGGCAAAAAATCTAGTAGAGCAGAATATCATCAAGATTTCTGGGACTTTTGACTTGGGTAAGTGAGCAACTACATCATGGCAGCGAAATTTCCATAACCAAGCACCATTCAAAAAATGTTTACTGTTCAATCACCAAGATAATAGACAGCCTATTCCCACACTATTGGATTTTCAGATCACACCACATCACACATCAAGACATTAACAACTTAATCACGGCACTCTTTTTAAATTTAAGCTATTCCGCAGCCCACTTCAGCCAGCTCTCAGTGCATAATTCATTGAGAAGATGGAGAGGCGTTTATGAATTTGATGGCCATTTTCCCCAGCCACATTTGACAATCGATATCTCCGGAGCTCGAAACAAGAGCACGAAATGAGATACAAATTACCTCCCGCCCCCCCAAAATGCAACAGACCCTTTGCCGTATTAGATTCGGACTAGAGCACACACGGTGACACACGCCAGCAATATGCTGTGTGCTTCTGACTGTAGGCGATGCTCTGATCTGCAGACTGCACAGTTCATGAACATGTTGCTAGGCCTCCCACATCAGCTATATTTGAAGTGCAAGAGCTATTATGCAAGTCAATACCGACTCCCTCTAGCTCAAGGCAAAATCATTGATCAAACGAATAAAACAGTCTTTATCTAACTGTCTCCTTCTCGACTCCTCTTTCTTTCAAATACTTGTACATCTGTTTGTCCAGAATATCCTTGATTAGAAGGATGCATTGAGTAACCGCGTTCATTTCAGCAAAGAATTGCTGTTTTCAATATTAAAATGATAAAGTGTGTTTGAGTGAACATTTATTGCCTAAGGCAAGTCTGTTCGATGCTAGGGTTCAACTGAAAGCAGTCAACAACAGATTTCTGGTCTTATCTTATATGGATAAAAGTACAAGATTAGCACCACCTCCGTTCTCTTCTTTCACTGTCTAAAGTCTGGCTGAATCCAGACACACTTACATCTGCAGCTTTAATATGGAAGAGATCCTCAGGGCATGTCTGGCCATATGCTGCCTCAGAGGAAACCTCCTTAGAGGTTAAGCTTTCAAAGTTTGCTTTAAGGATACATCTTAGGAAATAGTTGAATTTGTGGAAATCGTTGACTCAGCGAGCATGTCAGTTTTCAAGACAATGAATCACCAAAGTCTTCATATTTAGCTTTTGTTTTTTACACAGGGGGATGTTTCTGAGGAAGGTTTGATGTAAGGTGTAACAGTCTGAGTAAGAAATGCACGATATATCGCCCCACAATATCGGTATCGGCCGATATATGTTCGTTTTTAATGTTATCGTTGTCGGCCTGATAAGAAAATTTGGCCGATATATTAAAGCCGATAAATAATGGATTATTTCCTTCAGCTGAGACACTGCAGATGCTCACTGTTCTCCATTATGATTTTGAATTGCTTGAAATATGATTGAAATCACTACAAAAAGGAAAATACAGTTCAGTACAACGGCCAATATATCAAATATAAAGAATTATTGATTATCGGTATCAGTATCATATTTTTCAGTTTAATAAAAAAGTACTGTGGTGGTACCATGGTACAGTAGTAGTAATACATGAGTAGTTTGAAGTCTCTCAAAAATTATAATAAAATGTTAATTTACCAATACATTGGTTATCGGCTTTCAAATATGAAGAATTGTCGGTTATCGGTATCGGCCAACATTTTCATATCGGTGCATCCCTAGCTGTTTACCATGGTACAGTCGTACATGAGTAGTTTGAAGTCTTAGGAAAATAGTTGAATTTGTGTAAATCATTTACTGAAAGAGCAAATAATTTGTTTAAACTACCTTCTTAATCAAATTAACATGAAAAAATGACAAACATTGTTTCAGATTTATATGGTAAACACTGCACTGCAAAAAATGCTGTTCTTACTTAGAGTTTTTGTCTTGTTTCTAGTCAAAATATCTTAAAGTTCTTAAATCAAGAAGCATTTTCTTGACAAGTAAAAATTATTTTCTTGTTTTCAGGAAAAAATAAATCAAAATTAAGCACGTTTTTCCTTAAAACAAGTAAAATAATCTGCCAATGGGGTAAGCAAAATAATCTTAGTCCAAACTGAAAACAAGATTATATATCTTATTATTGGTTTGAAATAAGATTATTTTGCTTACCCCATTGGCAGATTATTTTGCTTGTTTTAAGGAAAAAGTTACTTCATTTTTACTTGTCAAGAAAATGCTTCTTTATTTAAGAACTTTAAGATATTTTGACTAGAAACAAGACAAAAACTCTAAGTAAGAACAGCATTTTTTGCAGTGTGAGATCACATAGAAAAAATCTAGAATTCAAAATATAACTGAAATAAATTAATTTCCTGTGTTTCCTGAAGTGAGGAAAGCAAAAGCATGCTTGGAAATTTCCTGAACAACTGTTGACATTTTCAATATGTAACAGCATTTTGCACCACTAACAATTATTCTAGTTCCAAACAGCTGTTACACCTGACATCAAACATCCCTCAGAAATCTCCTCCCAAGTTACAAATGAACAAAAACAAATGCAAAATATGTAGAATTTGATCTTTGTGTTGAAAACAAATGTACAGCTTCATGTATGTGTAAAGAAAATGTTGAGTGGGATGAACATTCAAATAGCACTGTGTAAGGCAAGAAGTGTGAAATCTATACCTAACACTGTGTAATATAATACAGAGAAGTGAGTATTGAATATTCAGTGTGTATTTCATAAGAGGCCTCAGTTTTTAAAAGTCTCTGTTAAGCACAAATCTTCCTTTGATGGCTCTCGAGAGAGCGATTCTGTCGAGTGCTCCTGGCTCCCTCCCTAAGAGCAGCTCTCAAATCTCTGCTGTCACTTTCACCAAGATTGCTGAGGCTCCTGAATGCTCTCAGGGTCATTTTGACACTGCACTTCTAATGTGTTGAGTAATATTCACTTTGTCTGGGAACAGATTTGCCTCATGGCTCTTTTCATGGGATACAGTTGCTTACTGAAAGGGAGGTGTATTATGTTCCAATAAGACCAGGAATGTGCATGAAGAAAGTGAAAAAGGTCCATTTTTAATCTTTCATGTTAACTTCAAGTGCAAATGAGAAATGTAAACAGCTCCAAAGATTGTCCTGAGAGGATTCAAGATTCAACCCAATTAACAGACAAGATTCGATTCAGAAATGTTGATGTGATGCTCACCACGTTTGTTTTCGTAATGTTGATGATGTACTCCATTGGGAGTTTCACAGGGTTTCATTCAGACTTAGAAGCAGCAAGGCCGGTGGTTGTGAAATTGGATGTGTTGCTCTGGCTGTCTGAAAGTAATACAAGCATTGAATTCAATTTCAGGGCACTGTTTCTTTTCAAGAAGGATTTTTAGAAATAATTGGAGACAACTTATGTACACTAAAACACCTGCCGCAGTACTTTTCGACTTTATATCATTAAACACTCAGCAGGTGTTCTTTAATGCGAAACCATTTTTTGTTTTGAGTGGGTGCATTTTGGATTGCTGGTTTGTGCATACTAATGTAGAGTGAACGTTTTAAGCTGTTCATTAAAGGAATAGACCACCTAAAAATAAAGTCTTTATCAGTCGCTTATGAGCATCACTTCTTCAGGCACACCACATAAGAATGGTTTTAGATTTGTGCATTATTAAAATCAAGCTGAAAATGACCAAAAAAGTGCCGTGTGTGATGTTGAAACACCATATTTCCAAAGGATTACTGGATGTTTGGGATTCTGTAGATTTGCATCATCAGTGGATCAAGACCAACCAAGGATCTGACACAAATTTTGTTATTTCACCCATGCCAGTCATCGAGATTGCAAGATTGCATCTGCTCTAATAAGACCCAATTGCTCCACAGCGGCTGTTGGTAGATTTGCATTTCTCCATAAACTCTTGAGTCACAAATGACTGATTTCAAACTGACAAATAGAGTATGGCTAAAAACATCATTGATCTAATTAGACCCATAATCATTTCCTAGAAGTTTGATAGATAGATAGATAGATAGATAGATAGATAGATAGATAGATAGATAGATAGATAGATAGATAGATAGATAGATAGATAGATAGATAGATAGATAGATAGATAGATAGATAGATAGATAGATAGATAGATAGATAGATAGATGGATGGATGGTACTGAGGTAGGTGGATGGATGGATGGATGGATGGATGGATGGATGGATGGATGGATGGATGGATGGATGGTACTGAGGTAGGTGGATGGATGGATAGATGGATGGTTGGATGGTACTGGGGTAGGTGGATGTATGGATGGATGGATGATGTATGGATGGATGGATGGATGGATGGATGGTACTGGGGTAGGTGGATGTATGGATGGATGGATGTATGGTACTGGGGTAGGTGGATGGATGGATAGATGGATGGTTGGATGGTACTGGGGTAGGTGGATGTATGGATGGATGGATGATGTATGGATGGATGGATGGATGGATGGATGGATGGATGGTACTGGGGTAGGTGGATGGATGGATGGATGGATGGATGGATGGATGGATGGATGGATGAATGGATGGATGATGGATGGTGATGGATGGATGGTACTGGGGTGGATGGATGGATGGTACTGAGGTAGATGGATGGATGGATGGATGGTACTGAGGTAGGTGGATGGATGGATGGATGGATGGATGGATGGATGGATGGATGGATGGTACTGAGGTAGGTGGATGGATGGATGGATGGATGGATGGATGGTACTGAGGTAGGTGGATGGATGGATGGATGGATGGATGGATGGATGGTACTGAGGTAGGTGGATGGATGGATGGATGGATGGATGGATGGATGGATGGATGGATGGTACTGAGGTAGGTGGATGGATGGATGGATGGATGGATGGATGGATGGATGGATGGATGATAGGTAGGTGGATGGATGGATGGATGGATGGATGGATGATAGGTAGGTGGATGGATGGATGGATGGATGGATGGATGGATGGATGGATGGATGGATGGATGATAGGTAGGTGGATGGGTGGGTGGGTGGATGGATGGATGGATGGATGATAGGTAGGTGGATGGGTGGGTGGGTGGGTGGGTGGATGGATGGTTGGAACTGGGGTAGGTGGATGAATGAGTGGATGGATGGATGGTAGGTGGATTGATTGATTGATTGATTGATTGATTGATTGATTGATTGATTGATTGATTGATTGATTGATTGATTGATTGATTGATTGATTGATTGATTGATTTGTGACCAAGCTATGCATTCCTTCTCCTGAGTAGACAATCACTCCATGGCCCTTATTCTAGTCACTGAACAGTCCCACAAACTTAATTGGAGATTGACTGCATTAATTTTCACTGAGATTTTCAAACATAATTTATTCATCATGGAATAGCCCGTCTTCCGCGACCTGTCAGCTCTTTGACAGTAAAGTGACGGCTGTGGTGTTTGCATATACACAGATCACAAAGGTTTGCTTTGTTCCATGAAGCAATCTCTTTGCCTTTAATGTTGCCATTTTTGATCTGTTAACTTCAAAGTAGCTGGTTTCTTTTGCACGCAGCATGCAGAACCACCAATTCCCCCCTTTTGTTTGTATCAAAGGTTTAATTTGGTTTGTTGTGAACAGATTTAAGACTGAATCTAGTAAGCAGGGGGTTTGTCATATCAGATCAGTTCATTTAAGAAGATATGAGGCTCTCTTCAGTGTGTTGCAGTGGTTAGTCCACCACAGCAGCCTGATCGCATGCCGACACCAACTTTGTCCATATTTTCTCTAATTAATTGATTTCAGATGAATAAGTACCTGAATCATTTGCATATCTCATGGGATGCACTTGTCCCACTTTGAAAATCAACCTTTTTGTTGTATTATCTTCAAACTAACATAGCAAGATTCAGATTGTAATCTAATCTTACCTGACACACTGCATGTTTCTTTATCAGTATTTTGGTTTTCCAGTAAAAATGTGTTTATTTTGACTGCATTTTCCTGTAGTTTAATGGCTGTCACCCTTTGTTTGTCTTTCGCTTTAGTTCTAAATGTGTTAGACACTTTGTATGTGAGGTGATCCGGATTTCAGCTGCTGTGAATGGCTTTACCCTTTGATTCTGGTTTGAAATGTCCTCTGGTAAGTGAGACGTTTATAGGATCCTACCATAGGAAAGGGAACTGTCTGACCTTTCATTATCAGAGAGTCAAAGGTCTATTGCAGGGTGCCAGAGCCTCTAGGGTCTGTCCCTGACCCGTTCCCAGGCATATTATGGCCCTGGAGCACTGGAGTGGAAACAGTGAGCAGAGGAATGTTCCTCCTCCCTTTCTCATCAGACCGAGACGACTCTGACACTTGTAACAGAGGGAAAGTGATGAAAGGCATTTGTTAACTTCAGATGAATTGATTTTGCTGAGTCAGCAGTGCAAGAAGTGTCTTTTGCTTCAGAAAAACTGAAACCTGATCATTCAAAGAGAACGCTTTGAATGAGTGAGATGGGAATCAAAGATTTAATGATTTTGATTTTATGATTTATGTATAATTACATATTCAATGTATCAACTAGGAACATTTTTCACATTGTCTGCATTTTTCAAGAAGACAGTGAATCAACGTTTTAATTAATTTCAGACAAATTATCCAAACTGTTTAATACTAAGAAACAGAGGCATATGTTTAAAGAGGCATATGTTTCTTCTGTTTAAATGTTTGAGTCTTTAAGATTTTATTTGAAAAAAGATAAAAAATATTAAGATTTGGATTAAAATCCATAAGAAACCTCTAGAACGATGTTATGTATTTTGTATTTTGCTCCTCCATGGGACTCGTTCCTCTCCTGCGGCTCTCGGCCCCGCCCTGCGTCATACCACAGTAATGGTAATAAAACTATAATACATTGGCTCATCCATGAACATGATTTCTGCATGAGTCACGTCAGATTGCTTTCCATTTGCTGTGGAGGTGAAGACAACAACTCCAATGATTCCACGCTCATTCATGTCATTATCAAGCTATACGACTTATTGTTTTGATAAAGCGACCTCTAGCGGCGAGACCTACATACTGTGCCTTTATAATCCTGCCACTGATAATAATAAGAAATAATAAGAAATCAAATCTGCATATTGGACCATGTGACACTGAAGACAACTAATTCCTGCTGAAAATTCAGCTTTGCCATCACAGGAATTAATGATATTTTAAAATATATAGAGCAGTTATTTTAAATTGTGGTAATATTTCACAATGTTACTGTTTTACTGTAGTTCTGATCAAATAAATGTAGCTTTTGTGAGAAGGATTAGTTCAAATGTCCTGATCATTTACTCTCCTCCATGTCATCCAAGAAGTTCATGTCTTTCTTTCTTCAGATGAAAAGAAATGAAGGTTTTTGATGAAAACATTCCAGGATTTTTCTCCATATAGTGGACTTCACTGGGGTTCAACGGGTTGAAGGTCTAACTTCAAAATCATCCGACATCGATGTTTTAGCTTTATTGTTTGTAAAGGGCGTTTGACTTAGTCTTTGCACGTTTGCTTTGTAAACACTGGATCGTTACTTCCGCCTACGTGACCTTTCCAACATGATTACGTAATGCGTGGAACATCACAGAGCAGTGATAGATGAGCATTTGTGATTAAAAAGTATATATTTTTTTGATTGATGGTTTCTCTAGATAGTTACTCTAGAACCTGTATTTCTCATCTGGGATCATGTAGCGCTCTTTGAAGCTGCACTGAAACTGACATTTGGAGAATAATCATGGAATGTTTTCCTTAGAAACCTTCATTTCTTTTTGACTGAAGAAAGAAAGACATAAACATCTTGGATGACATGGGGGTGAGTAAATTATCAGGAAATTTGAATTACCATTTCTCAATTTGAAGGTAACTCTAAGCAACAAATATGTGTGTGAAATAGTTCTGCTCCAGCTTGACTCTCTTTAAGTAGCAATAGCATAATCCATGATTTAATGTTTAACTCTCTCACTTTCCCTCTCCCTTTTTCTCTCTCTCTCCCACTCCGGTTTGGAATCATATCAGGAAACACAGCGGTGTAGTTGTAGTTACGAGCACATCACGCCGATGAATATTTAAGCTCACTTGTCTGTTCCGCTGCTCTGAAGAACTGCTGAACTCTGCACTTGAGATCAGGGAACTGGTTTACGGCGCAGCAGAACCTCCCCCACCAGCGGCGCGGGCCGACTGATGTAGCATAATCTCTGTCTCGGAGCGAGACACAGCAAATTATGCATTGGTTGGGAACACACACACACACATCACGCAAAATCCACTTGTTATCTTAGTCAGGCAGAAGTGTCCTGATTTTAATGGCTGTCGGAGACACAGTCATGATGTGTGAAGCGAATGTGGCGTTGGCACTTTGTGACTAGACTGTGAAGTAACAGCTAAACAGTCTAACTTAATTGAAAAGCTGATCAGTTAAATAAAAACGCACTGCATGCAGGCAATGGAATTTTAATAAGAAATCTCAAACTCACAGAAGAGGTGGCTTTTAAAAGTTCAGAGGTAACACTTTCTGTGAGACTGACAATACTGTTCTGTCATTAATGAACAAATGAGTAATGATATAATGAATAATTATGATAAATAATAATTGATTGCTGATCGTTCACTCAGCACACATGCGTCTTTTGAATTAAAACTAAACTGTATGTGCAAGTAAAAACATGAGCTGTGTCATGATTTATGTAACGGTTCCCTACATTATTACAGTAAGGCAGTTCAGTGATCACATGATGTTTTCTGTGCGCAAACATCCGGAGCACGTGTCCAGAAAGCTGCCTCTCAGACAGAGCGCGAACAGCCTACTAAATCGAGTTCTCTTTCATGTCTTCTTGTGCTTGAATGGACAAATTCACAAAAAATTATGTCAAAATGCCCATATAGGCAAGTATTGTGAAACAAATTCAAGACAGTAAACGGACTTCTCGTTCTATTTCTGTGGTCCAAGTGCTTTGCAACGGTCGGTTTGTCGCGTTCAGTGTAGACAGCTTTTAGCTGTTGTGGCACGACAGTGTTAAGTGAATGTAAACAGTTAAGAAAGAAAACGCGTGTGTAACGGTATGTTGGATATGTGCAGCTCTTAAAGTGACAGCAGCCTAATAAACCTGCTGCTATCTTTGTCCTCAGTGTTAATCTAACAACAAAAGACAAAGAGAAAATCATTCACTGCTCTTGATTGGTTGAGTCCTGCTGGAGCAGCTCTAAATATTCACTGTGCTATTAAATTAAAGATGAAATATGATAGAGCAATAATATGAACAGTGAAACTAACAGTAGCTCCTACAATACATTTGAACTATTTATCTATTTGCTAAGCCAACTAATTTGGTTTCTCTGTCCAATATTTTTAAAAATTAAAAATGCATTGAAAATACAGGTGTCTGCACTCTGTATCGGCAAGTACTAAAAATATAAGTATCTGTATCAGCCTTGTTCTGGAAAAAGTGGTATCGTTGCATCCCTAGTTTGGATATTCTAAAGTGAAAAACATGATAACTCTCTAGTAATGACTGAAATCATTGTAAGCTTTTGAGGTTTTTGTAAGGCTTTAGATAGTAATGACTCAAGTGTTACTGCATCCTTCTAAAGGAATTGCTAATTATTTGGATCAGTTTTCTGAAGTGTAGATCACGGTAACCCACTTTTTCACTTTAGATTTCTGATCCAAATAACTAGTAATTCCTTCTGAAGGATTTAGAAAAATACTTGAGTCATGTTACCATGATCTTTACTTTAGAATTAATTATGCATTATTCACATTAATTATGAACCTGTAAACAATAGTTATTGATTATCTAATAGTGAACGACCTCATTCAGCTGAGCACTATTACTTACTAATTCATTAATCAGAGTTTCTTGTTAGTTAATAGTAGTTACTAGAGTGTTAATAATGCATTACTCATTAGTTCCTGTGTAGATATTCATTAATGAAGGATCAGTATTCTAAAGTGTTTCCAGTTCGGAGTGTGTTTTATCATGTATACGACACACTGGCTTTATATTGCACACATCACATTACTTCATAATAACCCTCTTGTGAATTTTTAATCAATAGCATCTCTGAGTCAGTCATCAGTGATGATTACTATTCCTGCTATGAATATTCATGAATCATGAAACACCATTGTCAAGTAAACAATATATGTAATCGCACACAATATAAGAATTTCAGAGATTATGATTTATTAACCTCTCGAGCTGGATATGATTGTGCTTTTACTAATGAACACGTCCCTGCATCATTATTGGTGTTCTCTATTATCATTTCTCATTCTTTGTGTTCAAAGAACCATCAGTCAGATTCATGATTTTTGCCTGGTGGACAGTAAACGGGTGTTGTGTGGAGACCAAAATATAAGTGGCTAAATTTATACAGCAAGTGTTTGGGTTTGAATATCATATTTACTAACAGATGTGACTCTCTGATTGTCCATTTCTGCTCCAGTGTTGCCCGTATACTCAAATAGCTGATGTGAAGCCACCTCTCAATGTTCCCCTGTAACCATAGTGACAGTGGCTGAAGTTAATATCAAAGATAGTGACTTCCACAACAGCAGAAAGTGTGGCGATTACACCGTGCACAACTAGTACAGGTTTGTATAGACAAAACAGGTTTATTAAACTCATTCTCAAAATGCAAGTGTGAATCTTGACTAATAACTGGACTGTTTGTGAGCGTAAATGCATTTATCCTAAAATGACTGTATTCTTAGACTTTGGACCAGTACCTAAACTTCTAGTAACCACATAGTTACATACTAAAAAACAGTCGACATCATAGCAACTGCATAGTAATGAGTTTTGCATAAGCAAACACCAATTTCAGTTTCTTCACCATATATATACCATTTCTTCAAAATATCCTCAAGAAAGAAAGCCATACAGGTTTGGAATGACATGAGAGTGAATAACTGATGACACAGTTTTCATTTTTGGGTAGACTATCCATTTAAAGACCCATTCACACAAAGTACAATAACTACAATGATAGCCATCAAGCCATCAACCTAAGCCAAACCCCCTCATGGAAAAAGAGTGCCGTCGTGTTTACAACTGTGACAATGAGTGCTTACCAGGACCAACTAAACTGGATTTTGTGAAGAATGTAAAGTTCACCGCATAGACTATTTAGAATACGTCCAAGAGTTTTACACGCCGGTCTGTTAACGTTACATTTTCACACCCCTAAACATGACTTGGAACAAAATGAACTGTGATTGGTGCGATGGAGTCCAGGGCCCTCATTTATCAACATATTTGTGCGTAATGAGTGCGTAAGAACAGTTTTGAGCAAAGTGTGGGATTCACCAGCTTGTACTTATATGTAGAAATGTGTGTAAATATAAGCACACCTCTGAGCATGCTTACGCGCACTACACATAAAAAGCATTTAAGACTGTCACAGTATGCATTAAGCAATTTTTGGGTGAACTATCCATTTAAGATCTCATAGATCCAATAAGAAGTAGCATATACCTGCATGTTTATCCTTCCATACCTGAAGAATGCATGATGAGCACAGCTTCAGCATATCACCTGCATATTCTGATGCTGCTAGAATCAGTGTGTCCTTGAATTTATTATCACAGAGCAGATGGCGAGGGTGACGGTGTCATACATGCTGTAAATGGAGCAAATGACATTTTAAAGAATATGTTTGGAGGTGACGTCTGTTCTTGCATCCATACGGAGCACAGGACACGACGGCGCTAAAGCTGGTTAACCGAGCCGCGTGCCGGTGATGAACAGCTCCGTAATGTCGCCAGGTCTCCCCATCGTCCAGAACCGTACACGAATCAACACGGCAATAAATCAGCCCTCTTTCATGTCAGCATTTTGACACAACCTGCGTTTCGGCTTTTAAAATGATTTGTCTCTCATAAGATGTGTTTCGCTATCCCGAAAAAAGGGCTTGACACCATGAGCAACAAATCAGTCTGAATACATTTGTTTGGCAGTATATTAAAAAAATCAAGCTTGCGGCTCTTTGGATACGTCACTTTCAGATGTCACACTGAACTAACGACAGTGATTTGGACAGAAGTAAATCACAGGTCGGTTCATCCAGACTTAAAGTGGCAGGCAGCGATAAACCGGTATGGGTGAGCTGTGCAGTGTTTCAGCCATAAACCAGTTTAACAGGCATTAAATGCATTTACATTTATTTGCAAAAAATGCTTCCTTTTGATAATCAGGTGCGTAAGCAAATAAATGAGTGGACGCACAATTTTTCATTTTTTGAGAATGAACTTTGAAGAAATGCTGACTTAGGGTGGAGCGGAAGAGAGGACCAGAGTCATCAGTGCAGTGTCAGATCTGCAGGGAGGATTTCACAGCTTTAAATTGTACACACACCAAGGTAAAGAAGGTCATATTGGCAATCAAGAGGACAAATGGAGGCATAAATCATGTCAAGTGCAGTTACAAGAAACTGACATTCTGATAGAGAAGGTCGTAGTTGATCCCTGTGCCGTGGAATCGGATGTTCCCTTAGTACAACAGTTTGTACTCTGACAATTCGACTTTGAGATAAGCTTTTGTTTTATTACTTTGGACTTGAGTATACATGTTAGGTCGGATGCGGAACAGGACTGTAAAATAAAGTGCTACTGAAATTTGATTATGAATGTTTACTGTAAAATACAGTAAAATCAAAGAATCCTGAAAAAAATTTATTACAGTTTCCATAAAAATGTTAAGCAGTACAATGTTTTATAATAATAAATGTTTCTTGAGCAGCAAATCATCATATCAGAATGATTTCTGAAGGATCATGTGACACTGAAGACTGGAGTAATGATGCTGAAAATATAATGCTTCACAATCTTACACTTTTTACTGCAGTTTTTGATCAGATAAATGCAGCCTTGGTGAGAATTGAAGGGGGGTTGCTATGGGGGGGGGGGGGGGGTCTAAATCCTGCAATTCAGACTTTTTTTAATTTCTGTTTTTCAGCACTGTTTTCTATGCAAGCTTGTTTCTGTCACTTAATAAAAATGAAAAAAAAAAAAAAAAAGAAGGTAATTGTGACTTTTTTCTCACAATTGCAAGTTCATATCCCACAATTCAGACATTTTTCTCCAAACTGTAATATAAACTCACAATCACAAGTTTGCAATTCAGAGAAATAAAGTTGCAATTCAGAGAAATAAAGTTGCAATTCAGAGAAATAAAGTTGCAATTCTGAGAAATAAAGTCGCAATTCTGAGAAATAAAGTTGCAATTCTGAGAAATAAAGTCGCAATTCTGAGAAATAGAAATAGTCGCAATTCTGAGAAATAAAGTTGCAATTCTGAGAAATAAAGTCAGAATTGCAGGATATAAACTTGCAATTCTGACTTGTTTCCCTAAATTGCAAGAAATAAACACAATTGTGAGTTATAAAATCAGAATTGCGACTGAATTGTGAGATAAAAATTGCATGAAAATGTCAGAATTGGACTTTATATCTTGCAATTGTGACTATCTCTCAGAAATGCGCATTTATATCTCCTAATTCTTACTTTTTTTTATCTCAGAATTTTGACTTTTTTCCTCACAATTGCGAGTTCATATCCTGCAATTCAGACTTTTTTCTCCAAACTGTAATATAAACTCACAATCACAAGTTTGCAATTCAGAGAAATAAAGTTGCAATTCAGAGAAATAAAGTCGCAATTCTGAGAAATAAAGTCGCAATTCAGAGAAATAAAGTCGCAATTCTGAGAAATAAAGTCGCAATTCAGAGAAATAAAGTCGCAATTCAGAGAAATAAAGTCGCAATTCTGAGAAATAAAGTCGCAATTCTGAGAAATAAAAAGTTGCAATTCTGAGAAATAAAAAGTTGCAATTCAGAGAAATAAAGTTGCAATTCAGAGAAATAAAGTCGCAATTCAGAGAAATAAAGTCGCAATTCAGAGAAATAAAGTCGCAATTCTGAGAAATAAAGTCGCAATTCTGAGAAATAAAAAGTTGCAATTCTGAGAAATAAAAAGTTGCAATTCAGAGAAATAAAGTTGCAATTCTGAGAAATAAAGTCGCAATTCTGAGAAATAAAAAGTTGCAATTTTGAGAAATAAAGTCACAATTCTGAGAAATAAAAAGTTGCAATTCTGAGAAATAAAAAGTTGCAATTGTAAGTTATAAAATCAGAATTGCGATAAACTTGTAATTGCAAGTAATTAAGTCAGAACTGTGAGATAAAAATTGCATGAAAATATCAGAATTGGACTTTATATCTTGCAATTGTGACTATTTCTCAGAAATGCGCATTTATATCTCCTAATTCTTATTTTTTGAACTCACAATTGCACATTTAGATCTTGCAATTCTAAGAAAAAAAAAGTCAGAATTGTGAGATAAAAAGTTGCAATTACCTTTTTAATTGTTTTTCATTCCATGGCAGAAACAGGCTACCATAGTTTTCTAGTAAATGAACACAATGAATCAAAGTAATGAATCAGTTCAGTGAAATGGCTGTTCTGAAGTGACTAAACTTTAGACAACTTAATGGGCAAATAAAAGTGTAATAAAAACATTACAATGTTGCCTAATTTTATACTGCCAGCAAAATCATCTTGAATATCTTGTGAATATTTGATACACATGATGCTCTTTGATACCCAAAAGACTACTGTATGTGCAGATTGACCATTCTGCAGTTATTCTGGCTCCAGGTTGTCACTGCACTCACATTCATTAGTTTCATAATGCAAATTCCCGTTACATGGACACATCTGCAGATACACAGGCACATTTCTGCACCGTTACAACAGGCTCAATACCCTGTTGACTTTCACAGTAAGAATCTCCTGCAATCAGCAGGAATATTTGCCTCGGTTAAAGTGCCTTTTCCCTCTCAGCTCGTTCAGAGGGAATTTGCAGTGCATACATATTTCTTGATGTGAAGGTAATGACTCACTCTAAGGCCGACAGAGCGCTTGGTTGACCTCGGGTACACAAACACACACACACAGCCCTGGCCTGAGTGTAACCTGAGCAGATACACTGATGAAACTGCCCTGTAGTCTGGATCACCTCTAGCTCAGCAAACAAACTAGCAGAAACATTAACTATACATATTTTACAACATGGAGTTTATATATTAGTTTGTGATCATTGTCGTTATTATCAGGTTCACAAATGGTAAAAATTTTACACTGCAAAAAAATGATAAAATGTCTAAAAAAGTATGGAAGCTTTTTGCTTGTTATAAAGTCTGAGTTGCGACAATTGTGAGAGAATGTCAGAATTGTGATCTGAATTTGTTTTTTCTCAGAATTGGACTATAACTCGCATTTACGGAAGAATATAAGGGCTAAGTAAAATGGCATTTCGAGAAAAAAGTCAAAATAAAATGTTGAGAATAAAGTCATTGTGTTTCAAGAAAAAAACTGTTACATTTCGGGAAAATAAAAAAAAATAAATAAAAAGAAAAACTTTGAGTGTTTACTCAATGTTTATGTAAACATTGAGTGTCTAGCATTTATTGTCTACAATTTATTTCGACTTTTTTTTCTCAAAATTTAATGATTTTTTTTCTTGAAACAATGACTTTATTCTCAAAATTTAACGAGTTTATTGTCTGCAATTTATTTAGACTTTTTTCCCTCGAAATTTAACAAATTTTTTCTTGAAACACAATGATTTTTTTTAATGATTTAAAAAAAACCACAATTAAATTGAATGATTTTATTATCAACATTGTATTTTGACTTTTTTTCTGGAAGTTTTCTCACATCATAATGACTTCAAATCTCAAGATGGTTTTATGTTTTATTATTGTTTATCCCTAGTTTTCAGAGAATGCACTATATCAATATGCATATGTTGTTTAAGTATAAAGTTTAATATAAGTGAAAAAAAAAAAAAAAAAAATCTTGTGTTTGCTTTTCAAAATAAAAAATATAGATATTTTATGCAGTGTTCTCAAGTAAAATGTATCTTATCTAAAGATTTTTTTTAAATATATGTTTTAATATTTAAACCGGAAAACAATTAAGAACCATTAAAAACTCATTATGAAGTACAATTTTTGCTTTTTACAATTGATTATATTAGTAAAGTTTGTCTTAAAGGTACAGTTCACCCCAAAAATAATGTATTCACCTTCATGTCAGTCCAGACCCATGAAGTTTAAATCTTTTTTATATTGCAAAAGCAGCCTGAACTTTCTGCTTCATAACTCTTTTGGTGTTTGATATGACGAAAATGACTTCAGTGTTCATTTTTGGGGTACATTATCCTTTTAATTTGACTTAAAACATTAAAAAGGAACAACAACGCCGCATGTTTATACTCCCCTCCAAATATGTCTGATGTGTGCTGCTTTTAACAGTAGTATTTCTGAAGAAAGAGTCATTTTTAAAATGGTTTCTGGTAGTTTGATGCTCAGATGCTCAGGCTGATTTGAATATGGCAGACAGTGCGTGTGTTGATGTAAGAGAGTTCTCTGAACCCCTGCAGCTTCACACAGACTTCCTGATGGAGATCTTTGTGCTTTTTTGAAGTTTCCTGGTTTCCTGTGCCCTGCTTTTACCACCCTGAGACATGAGGAAAGCTGGCTGAGCAAAGCAAGAGGGTTATCTCACAATGAACTACTTTTGGATGAACTATTCCTTTAATGTAATTAAATAACATGTTATGCTTACTTAACGTTACTCAAATGCAGCTCTGTCACAAAGAAGCGCCAGATTTATTTTTGTAGTGCTCCAGTAAATGCCGTCTGTGGTTTAAACCAAGAGGGGAAGTGTTGTAAATAACAAACATTCGTTTTATATGACATTGCTTGATTTCTTGAAATTAAAACCACAGGTTGCAAGAGTTCCTCCCTGTATGCAAACTTTCCATGCACTTTTAATGTAGCAGACTCTTTTTAAATCAAGTCAAAAATATTTGGACTCTGGAACTGTTTCCATACTGCAAACACGGGCTACTCCACAGAAACTTGAACCGTGGTCGCAGGAGTAGAGCTCCACATAACCAGCCAGTGAACCAGTCGGCAAGGACAAACAAGTCAGCTAACCATTAACATGCCTCTAGGAGGTGTTTAAGATATTTTGACTCCCCATAGGACGGACGATAGTCCACTATTCTGACAGTTTCTGCAGGCCTTGACCATAGGCCAACCACAGTGTTTTATGATAAAACGGCTTTCTCGTGCAAGACCGTGAGGGTTTCGACTCATTAAGAGAGCATTTTGACAAGGTCACGAAATCGGGTTTATCTCGGGCTTGAAAAATGGTGCGTTATGTTATGCTATCCATCGAATAACAATTACAAGTAAAGATAGAGTTGTGATTTCTCATTAACACAAAGGCATGTATGCCCCTGACAAGGGGTAGACAAGTGCAACGGTTTTGGAGAGAGAAAAGGTGATATCTACTGTACATGATGTCTCCAGTGAGATCACACTGCTCTTCCACAAATAAGGAACCTTTCCATGC
Source organism: Megalobrama amblycephala (assembly GCF_018812025.1). NCBI lineage: Eukaryota > Metazoa > Chordata > Actinopteri > Cypriniformes > Xenocyprididae > Megalobrama > Megalobrama amblycephala. The sequence continues at coordinate 45,933,047 of NC_063060.1, read as the reverse complement.
ACTGAAATGCCTTGCACTTTAAATAAATAAAGTGACAAGTGCTGGGTTTATGACCGGGTTGTGTCCCCTCCCCTGAGACGAACAGGAGGGTCAGACAGAGGAGAAAATGAATCTCTTTGACTGATCTGAACCAAGCCATGACGAGAAAGCTGGAGCAGAAGAAGCTCTACTAATAGTGGGATCATGAAAATGTATGTGTTTGAAAAAGGAAGTAATGAATATAATAAAAGGGAAAAATGTTCTGGTTTATTTTTCCTCAAGACCTGGTTGATACTTTGGCTTTGTCTTCAAAGATAAATAGATGATCCCGTAACTTTCGGCTTATATCCTGCAATTCTACATTTTTTGAAATCCTGAGAAATAGTCGCAATTTTGAGAAATAGTCACAATTCTGAGATATAAAGCTGCAATTTTGAAAAATAAAGTCGCAACTCTGAGAATAGAAGTCTCAATTTTGAGAAATAAAATAGAATTCTGAGAAATAGTCGCAACTTTCAGAAATAAAGCTGCAATTTTGAAAAATAAAAAGTCACAGTTCTGAGAAATACAGTTGCAATTCTGAGAAATTTTGAGAACGTCACAATTTTCAGAAATAAAGTTGCAATTCTAAAAAATAGTTGCAATTCTGAGAAATAAAATAGAATTCTGAGAAATAGTTGCAATTTTGAGAAATAGTCACAATTGTGAGAAATAGTCACATTTCTGCGAAATAAAGTAAATTCTAAAAAAAAATTGTCGCATTTCTGAGAAAGTCTCAATTTTGAGAAATAAAATCGAATTCTGAGAAATAGTCGCAACTTTGAGAAATAGTCACAATTGTGAGAAATAGTCACAATTTTCAGAAATAAATTTGCAATTCTGATAAATAAAGTTGCATTTTTGAGAAAGTCACAGTTCTGAGAAATAAAGTCGCAATTCTAAGAAATAATCACAATTCTAAAAAAAAAATGCAATTTTGAAAAATAGTCGCAATTCTCAGAAATAAAGTTGCAATTCTGAGAAATAAAGTTGCAATTTCAAGAAATAAAGTTGCAATTCTGAATAATAAAGTTGCAATTCTGAGAAATAAAGTATATTCTGAAAAGTAATCGTATTTCTGAAAAATAAAGTCTCATTTCTGAGAAAGTCTCAATTTTGAGAAATAAAATTGAATTCTAAGAAATAGTTGCAATTTTGAGAAATAGTCACAATTCTGAGAAATAAAGTTGCAATTTTAAAAAATATAGCTGCAATTTTGAAAAATAAAAAGTCACAGTTCTGAGAAATACAGTTGCAATTCTGAGAAATTTTGAGAAAGTCACAATTTTCAGAAATAAAATTGCAATTCTGATAAAGTCGCAATTTTGAGAAATAATCACAATTCTGAGAAATAGAGTTGCAATTTTGAAAAATAGTCGCAATTCTGAGAAATAAAATAGAATTCTGAGAAATAGTTGCAATTTTGAGAAATAGTCACAATTGTGAGAAATAAATTCTAAAAAAAAATTGTCGCATTTCTGAGAAAGTCTCAATTTTGAGAAATAAAATCGAATTCTGAGAAATAGTTGCAACTTTCAGAAATAAATTTGCAATTCTGATAAATAAAGTTGCAATTTTGAGAAAGTCACAGTTCTGAGAAATAAAGTCGCAATTCTAAGAAATAATCACAATTCAAAAAAAAAATGCAATTCTGAAAAATAAAATAGAATTCTGAGAAATAGTTGCAATTTTGAGAAATAAAGTCAGAATTGCAAAATATAAACTCGCAATTCTGGAAATGTGGAGTTCGGAATGCTTTTTACATCTCGCAATTCTACATTTTTTCAGCAATTCTTCCATTTCTCCAAGGTCCATTTCCAAAGCTTGTGTGCCCATTATAAGCACTTTTGACAGTGGACAGGAGTCATTATAGGCACTCTGATTGGTTTGCAGATTAGAGTGTTGTGTCACATTCCTCCCATAACCACCATTAGCATTTGGTGTGACTTACGCCACAGTAGACCTTCTGTTGGCTCAAACCAGACGGGACAGCCTTCATTGCCCTCGCGCATCGATGAGTCTTGGCCACTCAGCACCCTGTCACCGATTTGTAGTTTGCCCCTCCTTGAACACAGTTGGTAAATTCTCACCACTGCTGACCGGGAGCAACACACAAGCCTTGCCGTTTCAGAGATACTCTGAAGCCTTGCCATAAGAATTTGGCTCTTGTCAGATTCCCGTCCATTTGATTGCTCAGCATCTAATCATCCCAGATCTTAATATGTGGCCATGTCAGGAGATGATCAGTGGTATTCGCTTCAGCAGTGACTGGTCATAATGTTTTGGCTCATCCGTGTAAAGCAGTGAATCAGAGTCAGAGGTGTGAAGTAGCTCTATTATTTTGAGGAATTTGTGCTTGACTGAAGTACCATCGAAACGGAATACTCCGAACTCCACATTTCCAAGGCAAAAGTGATTCTTCAAATGTTTTTTAGACCTTCGAAGTACTTCAGAGTAGGCTACCTGTTTTACAGGTCACTTTTCTCTTTTGTCCGTCTTCTTGAGCTTGTGGAAGAGACACGTCTTTAGTCAGTGTCTTTGATCTGAAAGTTCAGTCTAAAGTTTCTACGTCAAAGTTTTTTTTTTCTTGATTTCAGAAAAGGAAAAATTTGCTTTCAAGTATATTTTTGGCAGTATATTAATTGAGCACTCATATACTTTGTGTATTTTGCCCCCTAAATCTAGACTTTCTTCCTTCCTCTGTTTGTTTATTTGTGCGGTTTCTTAGTTTGAATTGATATTGATCCTCATCCAATCGTATGGCTCCATTGGGATTAGTTCAGTCAATACCACTAATTACATCCAGCGTTCCAATGCCTATTCCTCTACAAATTTGACACTGTCAATAAAATAGATTTGACTTACTCTGTTGCATTGGCAGAGTTACAAATGGAAATTACAATAAATATTAATGTGCATTTGACTCGCTCTTTATGCATAATTGAAGCATGGACGTCAAGGAGGTTATGGGAATGACCTTGGGTTATTAATGACCTTCCTTTATGGATGAATGATTTTTTAGATTGGAAGAACAGTAGAGTTGGTCTCCCACCTTGGTTTGGCCAATTAAATGAACTTTCCCCATTGTATAAGGCTGCATGTGGAGACTTCCTTTGTGTAACAACAGGAGGGAATTATCCGAGCACAAATATTTCTCTTTCATAAGAATGTTGGTGAAAGTTTACACGGGAGTTCAGTAAACAGATATGACAGAAGCTCGGGTCAGCCAAATCCCTCCCTCGGCTCCGCCAGCCAACAACACTGCGTTCCTGAATATCGGAGAGAGCCGGGGAACCTCTTACTATTGAAATATATGGGAGCACTTAGCACGAATAAACATTAAGATAAGATTTTTCCAACCCCAGCACGGACCTCACAGTAAGATGATTAAACCGTTGTGCTTTTTCTCCCCACAGTAACATAACGTGTTCATTCCAGTAATATTTGAAATCTTGCCAGAGCTCAGATTTGCACATGCTGTTGCCATTTATACAACAGAAAACAAGTGCCATGAGGGTTTCTATTCTTCGATACTCTTCGCAAACACTCAAAATCATTAAAAGGTGGTTATTTCCAGATACTTAATTCCGTATAATTCATAAAAGATCCGGTAGCTGTTTTAAACCCTCCTTTGAGCAGCGTAAAGTGGTGGTAATTAGATGCAGTGAGCACTGAAACGACAGCAGTTGCTCACTGGACGAAAGCGAACTCCATCCCGAAATGAAGGAAATTGGTTTCCGGCATACGGACCTGCCTGGCTGAAATATGACGGCCATTACCGATTCATAAAACACTGGCTGTAGCGCTCATCAGCTGTGCCCTGTGAAGATCTCAGAAGAGCGTTTGAGCCGCCCACCAGCGTAGAGAGAATAAAAATATAACCTTTATCATGTGTGCATTATATAGACGTGCACAGATATGTAACACAAGATGATTATTATTGTCACATTTTGATTGATGAATGCTAAAAGTTATTAAAATTTGGTTTAGGGTGAACAAGTTGCTTATTAGCAGCATGTTACTAAGATATTGGCTGTTTATTAGCACTTATAAAGCACACATTATATTCTGCATGATTATATTCTACATCCCTTAAAGGATTAGTTCACTTCAGAAATCAAATTTCCTGATCATTTACTCACACCATGTCATCCAAGATGTTCATGTCTTTCTTTCTTCAGTGGAAAATAAATGATGGAAAACATTCCAGGATTTTTCTCCATATAGTGGACTTCACTGGGGTTCAACGGGTTGAAGGTCCAAATGTCAGTTTCAGTGCAGCTTCAAAGAGCTCTACATGATCCCAGACGAGGAATAAGAGTCTTATCTAGAGAAACCATTGGACATTTTCTAAAAAAATAAATAAAAATGATATACTTTTTAACCACAAATGCTCGTCTTGCACTGCTCTGTGATGCTCCACGCATGACGTAATCATGTTGGAAAGGTCACGCATGATGTAGGAGGTCAGTGTTTACAAAGCGAATGTGCAAAGACTATGTCAAACGCCCTTTACAAAAAAAAGGTAAAACAACGATGTTGGACGAGTACTTCCATCTACGTCACGCGTGACCTTTCCAACATGATAACGTCATGCGTGGAGCATCACAGAGCAGTGCAAGACGAGCATTTGTGCTTAAAAAGTGTATAATGTGAAATGAGAAAATGAGCGATGGTTTCTCTAGATAAGACTCTTATTCCTCGTCTGGGATCATGTAGAGCTCTTTGAAGCTGCACTGAAACTGACATTTGGACCTTCAACCCGTTGAACCCCAGTGAAGTCCACTATATGGAGAAAAATCCTGGAATGATTTCCTTCATTTCTTTTCCACTGAAGAAAGAAAGAAAATTCACATGCTTGTTTATTTATTAAATATTTAGATGATTTTATCTGTTTTGCACATTTTTCCATGTTTCAATCCCTTTCACAGACATCTGCAGATTTCCTCAAAGTCAGTGCAGAAAATGTGGGAAGAGTCTATAGATGCTGGTTATAGGTATTATTCCACACATTTATCTTCGTTTCTAATATCTCTGATATACCGTACTAGTATTACTCAGATGTATTTGTGCAATGTGATCCACCTCGGAGGAGCTGATGGCAGATGGGTTTGAACGCTCGTTCTCGGCGTGTGTGTAGAGTTGGTCTCTGGGAAGGGCACTGAGACGCGCCCTAGAGCCACACACACACACACACACACACACACACACACACGCACACACACACACACACACACACACACACACACACACACACACACTGCTGACTCCTGCAGCTCCGGCTGCTGTCACTGCTATGATGCTAATCATTTGTTTTGGTGAGTTTTTCTGCTCATCAGCACAAAAAACAGACACACTGAATGGAAAGGTAAAACAGGTGCAGGCAGGTGCTGTTGTGCCCCACAAAGGCATACATGCAGCAGAGGGGGAAAAAAAGAACATCTAGGGACTGAAATGATATTTTTGACAGACTATCACTGGAGCTCTGCTGCTGTAAACAGCTGCAAACATTCAGCCATTATGAAGCAGTTATTATGGAATATTATGAAAGAGCGCAGACATCAGATGCAAAGCTGCTTTGGGCTGAATTTGAAGATGTTTTCATTCTCAGCATACATAAAGACTATATTCCCATAAATATAAACATTGTTTATTTATTCAAATTGGTGTTCATTACACATGTATTTTATTATGCATTCGTATTCTTATTCCCAAAGTTTCTTCTACTCATCAAGGCTGCATTTATTTGATTAAAAATACAGTAAAAACAGTAATATTATGAAATATTATTACAATTTAAAATAATGGTTTTCTATGTTAATATACTTTAAAATATAATTTATTTCTGCGATCAAAGCTGAATTTTCAGCATCATTTTATAACCTGTGATTTTCAGGATTCACTGATGAACAAAAAGTTAAAAAGTACATTATGTATTCAAAATAGAAATCTTTTCTAACAATATAAGTATTTATTGTGTATATATATATATATATATATATATATATATATATATATATATATATATATATATAATCAATTTAACACATCCTTGCTGAATATAAGTATTACTTTCTGAAGGATCATGTGACACTGAAGACTGGAGTAATGATGCTGTAAATTCAGCTTTGATCACAGGAATAAATTATATTTGAAAGTATATTAAATTGTAATAATATTTCACAATATTACAGATTTTTCTGTATTTTTGATCAAATACACTCTAAAAAATGCTGGGTTAAAAACAACCCAAGTTGGGTTGAAAATGGACAAACCCAGCAATTGGGTTGTTTTAACCCAGCGATTGGGTTAAATGTTTGCCCAACCTGCTGGGTAGTTTTATTTAAACCAACTATTGTTTAAAAATTGCTATATGGCTAGCTTAAAATGAACCCAAAATAGTTGGGAAATTAAAAACCAGATGCAATTAGAGGCAACAATAATAGACAAAAGGTGAATGTTTATTAATAAGCTTTAATATTTTATTAATATAAATTTAATAGTTTAATAGTTTATTAATATAAATGTATTAATAAGCAATTAAATTAAAGTTTATTGTTTAATAATTATTCATTGAACATTAATAAATGTTCATTTCCAACATACTTTGGGTTAATTTTAATTAAGCAATACAGTCATTTTTAAACAATAGTTGAGTTACATAAAACTACCCAGCAGGTTGAGCAAACATTTAACCCTACCGCTGGGTTAAAACAACCCAACTGCTGGGTTTGTCCATTTTCAACCCAACTTGGGTTGTTTTTAACCCAGCATTTTTTAGAGTGTAAATGCAGCCTTGATGAGACTTCTTTCAAAAACATTAAAAACATGAATGTGTCCGAACCTCTGACCGGAACTGTATGATAGTTAGTGAATAAACGGTCGCTGTGATAAATTAGCACATGCGTGTGTGTGTGTGGAAGCATGAATAACATGTGTCAGTGTATAATTAGTATGCCACGAGGCTGTTTGCAGCTGATGGGATCTTGCAGTTCAGCGCACACCGACGCTGAATCCTGAGCAGTCCGCATGAACTTTGTCAACCTTCAGCTCTGCCCTTCAGATCAGCACTTTCTTCAGCTCAGATATTCTCTAATTATCATCCACTTACAGTATTTCAATAAATAATTAAAGCATAAGTCATCAATCAAGGCTGAAACATTGATAACAAGAGAGGACAAAAATCCAATACGAGCCAAGCCCAGCGACCGAGTATCATAAATAAGTTGTGGCTCGTAATATTGGCATAAATCAAAATATTACAGAGGGGCGCTGCGAGCGATGAGAATTTTGTTAATCATCGCGGATGCTGATAATTCGAAGTGTAAAAATGACACGGCCACCCTCAAAGCCTAAAAGGCCTCTCGCTCGGCGCCTGTAGGAGCACACTCGCATTTCACTGGCAGTAAAACTAAAGGAAATGCCCGGCTTTTGGAGAGATTGATAGCTATTGATTTAGCCCGAGGCGGACAGACTCGCTCCCGTGGTTCCTGCTCTATAGCAGCTGCGGCAGCGCTGCACATTTTTCGGCGAGCGTGGACCACCTGTGGTGCTTTGCAGGCTGGCAGAGACGCTTTATAAGACTGCGATCCTCAAATTCCACTGGAAGAACAGGATGCAGCTGTTATGTGGATTATGGACACACATGTGCATGAATTCTGCAACTTTTGTCTGGTGGTGATTGTTGTTTTCTTCTGTCAGTACCTTGGGTGGGTCTTTCCAGATAAGAGCGATCGGTCGGTAGCTGTTGGATGCCCTGCTAGGCTCCATATGCAGGAACATTCTGATAAGATGAGGGAAATTTAAGCCCTCGAGCCTCTGAAAACAAGTGCAGAAAAGTTCTGCAGAAATTACTTTTCCTCTCCCGCTGGCTTTATGAGGTTTAACAAACTCATCTGTGCTGGAAAAACAGGAGGCTGAAATGGACGTGACGTCCTCGCCTCATTCAAACCAGAGGATTCACATTCACTCGAGCCGCTTCTGTCTATGAGCCGATGACAGAGTAATTGAAGGCTCTTCATTGATGCAAATGGGTCCATTACGGTGGTGTGATAACCTTGTCATGAACTTGCCATCTTAATGAATGGAAACATGCGATGGTTCCTTCGTCAACGGAGAGCAAAGAGAAGACAACTTAAACATTAACACAAATATACTGTTATTTAAAGTCCCCATGAAATCAAAATTTTAGTTTTTTTGGCTTTTAGTATGAATATGGTCACCTTAAGGTTATCTATAAGCTAGTGTGCTCCAAATCAATGGCAAAATGCACATTTAGAAGATATAAGCATTCAAAACTTACAGTCTGCCAATATGGATCAATGATTTTTATGACATCACTCTGCACTTTCGCTTCTCATCAGATTTTCTGTCCAATCAAATGCTCTCTAGGATCTAAAGTGTCACGCCCCCCTACACTATAAATCGATGCTGAAGCTGCAGCTGAAATCGGTCACTTGTTCATACACTTACTATTTTCTACATGATGAATGGCACATAGTGCACTATATAGTGGATAGGGAACGATGTAGTGTAAATATGCTTTCCATTGAGGTGAATGAAGTCTGGTTTCACGTTAGTGTCACACAAAATGCTGCAGCTCCAGACATGATAGCACAGAGCGGATCACATAAATTTCTCGATGCACATTAAAAAAGACCGATCTCGTTACACAGCATCTGAAATGCTTTTTTTGTTTTGGTTGTTCTGAAATGCCTGAGCAAAGTCTGTCATGTATGAAGCATCACATATGACATGCAGGAGGAAAATAGTAGGCTAAATTGTGCGCACAATTTACTAATTCATTCCCTTGATTTGCTAATTTGTGCACACGATTTAGCAAATCAAGAGAACAAAATAGTAAATAATGCACACAATTTAGCAAATCGAGGGAACGAAATAGTAAATAATGCACACGTTTTAGCAAACCGAGGAAACGAAATGGTAAATAATGCGCACGTTTTAGCAAACCGAGATAACAAAATAGTAATTAATGTGCACGATTTAGCAAATCGAGGGAACAAAATAGTAAATAATGCACACAATTTAGCAAATCGAGGGAACGAAATAGTAAATAATGCACACGTTTTAGCAAACCGAGGAAACGAAATGGTAAATAATGCACACGTTTTAGCAAACCGAGGAAACGAAATGGTAAATAATGCGCACGTTTTAGCAAACCGAGATAACAAAATAGTAAATAATGCACACAATTTAGCAAATCGAGGGAACGAAATAGTAAATAATGCACACGTTTTAGCAAACCGAGGGAACGAAATAGTAAATAATGCACACAATTTAGCAAATCGAGGGAACGAAATAGTAAATAATGCACACGTTTTAGCAAACCGAGGAAACGAAATGGTAAATAATGCACACGTTTTAGCAAACCGAGGAAACGAAATAGTAAATAATGCACACGTTTTAGCAAACCGAGGAAACGAAATGGTAAATAATGCGCACGTTTTAGCAAACCGAGATAACAAAATAGTAATTAATGTGCACGATTTAGCAAATCAAGAGAACAAAATAGTAAATAATGCACACAATTTAGCAAATCGAGGGAACGAAATAGTAAATAATGCACACGTTTTAGCAAACCGAGATAACAAAATAGTAATTAATGTGCACGATTTAGCAAATCGAGGGAACAAAATAGTAAATAATACGTGCGATTTAGCAAACCGAGGGAACGAAATGGTAAATAATGCGTGCGATTTAGCAAACCGAGGGAACGAAATGGTAAATAATGCGTGCGATTTAGCAAACCGAGGGAACGAAATGGTAAATAATGCACACGTTTTAGCAAACCGAGGTAACAAAATAGTAAATAATGCACACGATTTAGCAAATCGAGGGAACAAAATAGTAAATAATGCGTGTGATTTAGCAAACCGAGGGAACGAAATGGTAAATCAAGGGAACAAAATAGTAAATAATGCGTGCGATTTAGCAAACCGAGGGAACGAAATGGTAAATCGAGGGAACAAAATAGTAAATAATGCGTGTGATTTAGCAAACCGAGGGAACGAAATGGTAAATCGAGGGAACAAAATAGTAAATAATGCGTGTGATTTAGCAAACCGAGGGAACGAAATGGTAAATAATGCGTGCGATTTAGCAAACCGAGGGAACGAAATGGTAAATCGAGGGAACAAAATAGTAAATAATGCGTGCGATTTAGCAAACCGAGGGAACGAAATGGTAAATAATGCGTGCGATTTAGCAAACCGAGGGAACGAAATGGTAAATAATGCGTGCGATTTAGCAAACCGAGGGAACGACATGGTAAATAATGCGTGCGATTTAGCAAACCGAGGGAACGAAATGGTAAATAATGCGTGCGATTTAGCAAACCGAGGGAACGACATGGTAAATAATGCGTGCGATTTAGCAAACCGAGGGAACGAAATGGTAAATAATGCGTGTGATTTAGCAAACCGAGGGAACGACATGGTAAATAATGCGTGTGATTTAGCAAACCGAGGGAACGACATGGTAAATCAAGGGAACAAAATAGTAAATAATGCGTGCGATTTAGCAAACCGAGGGAACGAAATGGTAAATAATGCACACGTTTTAGCAAACCGAGGTAACAAAATAGTAAATAATGCACACGATTTAGCAAATCGAGGGAACAAAATAGTAAATAATGCGTGTGATTTAGCAAACCGAGGGAACGAAATGGTAAATCAAGGGAACAAAATAGTAAATAATGCGTGCGATTTAGCAAACCGAGAGGAACGAAATGGTAAATCGAGGGAACAAAATAGTAAATAATGCGTGTGATTTAGCAAACCGAGGGAACGAAATGGTAAATCGAGGGAACAAAATAGTAAATAATGCGTGTGATTTAGCAAACCGAGGGAACGAAATGGTAAATAATGCGTGCGATTTAGCAAACCGAGGGAACGAAATGGTAAATCGAGGGAACAAAATAGTAAATAATGCGTGCGATTTAGCAAACCGAGGGAACGAAATGGTAAATAATGCGTGCGATTTAGCAAACCGAGGGAACGAAATGGTAAATAATGCGTGTGATTTAGCAAACCGAGGGAACGACATGGTAAATCAAGGGAACAAAATAGTAAATAATGCGTGCGATTTAGCAAACCGAGGGAACGAAATGGTAAATAATGCACACGTTTTAGCAAACCGAGGTAACAAAATAGTAAATAATGCACACGATTTAGCAAATCGAGGGAACAAAATAGTAAATAATGCGTGTGATTTAGCAAACCGAGGGAACGAAATGGTAAATCAAGGGAACAAAATAGTAAATAATGCGTGCGATTTAGCAAACCGAGGGAACGAAATGGTAAATCGAGGGAACAAAATAGTAAATAATGCGTGTGATTTAGCAAACCGAGGGAACGAAATGGTAAATCGAGGGAACAAAATAGTAAATAATGCGTGTGATTTAGCAAACCGAGGGAACGAAATGGTAAATAATGCGTGCGATTTAGCAAACCGAGGGAACGAAATGGTAAATCGAGGGAACAAAATAGTAAATAATGCGTGCGATTTAGCAAACCGAGGGAACGAAATGGTAAATAATGCGTGCGATTTAGCAAACCGAGGGAACGAAATGGTAAATAATGCGTGCGATTTAGCAAACCGAGGGAACGACATGGTAAATAATGCGTGCGATTTAGCAAACCGAGGGAACGAAATGGTAAATAATGCGTGCGATTTAGCAAACCGAGGGAACGACATGGTAAATAATGCGTGCGATTTAGCAAACCGAGGGAACGAAATGGTAAATAATGCGTGTGATTTAGCAAACCGAGGGAACGACATGGTAAATCAAGGGAACAAAATAGTAAATAATGCGTGCGATTTAGCAAACCGAGGGAACGACATGGTAAATAATGCGTGCGATTTAGCAAATCGAGGGAACAAAATAGTAAATAATGCGTGTGATTTAGCAAACCGAGGGAACGACATGGTAAATCGAGGGAACAAAATAGTAAATAATGCGTGCGATTTAGCAAACCGAGGGAACGACATGGTAAATAATGCGTGCGATTTAGCAAACCGAGGGAACGAAATGGTAAATCAAGGGAACAAAATAGTAAATAATGCGTGCGATTTAGCAAACCGAGGGAACGAAGTGGTAAATAATGCGTGCGATTTAGCAAACCGAGGGAACAAAATAGTAAATCGAGGGAACAAAATAGTAAATAATGCGTGTGATTTAGCAAACCGAGGGAACGAAGTGGTAAATAATGCGTGCGATTTAGCAAACCGAGGGAACGAAATGGTAAATCGAGGGAACAAAATAGTAAATAATGCGTGTGATTTAGCAAACCGAGGGAACGAAATGGTAAATCGAGGGAACAAAATAGTAAATAATGCGTGTGATTTAGCAAACCGAGGGAACGAAATGGTAAATCGAGGGAACAAAATAGTAAATAATGCGTGTGATTTAGCAATCCGAGGGAACGAAGTGGTAAATAATGCGTGCGATTTAGCAAACCGAGGGAACGAAATGGTAAATCGAGGGAACAAAATAGTAAATAATGCGTGTGATTTAGCAAACCGAGGGAACGAAATGGTAAATCGAGGGAAAAAAATAGTAAATAATGCGTGTGATTTAGCAAACCGAGGGAACTAAATGGTAAATCGAGGTAACAAAATAGTAAATAATGCGTGCGATTTAGCAATCCGAGGGAACGAAGTGGTAAATAATGCACACGTTTTAGCAAACCGAGGTAACAAAATAGTAAATAATGCACACGATTTAGCAAATCGAGGGAACAAAATAGTAAATAATGCGTGTGATTTAGCAAACCGAGGGAACGAAATGGTAAATCAAGGGAACAAAATAGTAAATAATGCGTGTGATTTAGCAAACCGAGGGAACGAAATGGTAAATCGAGGGAACAAAATAGTAAATAATGCGTGTGATTTAGCAAACCGAGGGAACGAAATGGTAAATAATGCGTGCGATTTAGCAAACCGAGGGAACGACATGGTAAATAATGCGTGCGATTTAGCAAACCGAGGGAACGAAATGGTAAATAATGCGTGCGATTTAGCAAATCGAGGGAACAAAATAGTAAATAATGCGTGTGATTTAGCAAACCGAGGGAACGACATGGTAAATCGAGGGAACAAAATAGTAAATAATGCGTGCGATTTAGCAAACCGAGGGAACGACATGGTAAATAATGCGTGCGATTTAGCAAATCGAGGGAACAAAATAGTAAATAATGCGTGTGATTTAGCAAACCGAGGGAACGACATGGTAAATCAAGGGAACAAAATAGTAAATAATGCGTGCGATTTAGCAAACCGAGGGAACGACATGGTAAATAATGCATGCGATTTAGCAAACCGAGGGAACGACATGGTAAATCGAGGGAACAAAATAGTAAATAATGCGTGCGATTTAGCAAACCGAGGGAACGACATGGTAAATAATGCGTGCGATTTAGCAAACCGAGGGAACGAAATGGTAAATCAAGGGAACAAAATAGTAAATAATGCGTGCGATTTAGCAAACCGAGGGAACGACATAGTAAATAATGCGTGCGATTTAGCAAACCGAGGGAACGAAATGGTAAATCGAGGGAACAAAATAGTAAATAATGCGTGTGATTTAGCAAACCGAGGGAACGAAATGGTAAATAATGCGTGCGATTTAGCAAACCGAGGGAACGAAATGGTAAATCGAGGGAACAAAATAGTAAATAATGCGTGTGATTTAGCAAACCGAGGGAACGAAATGGTAAATCGAGGGAACAAAATAGTAAATAATGCGTGTGATTTAGCAAACCGAGGGAACGAAGTGGTAAATAATGCGTGCGATTTAGCAAACCGAGGGAACAAAATAGTAAATCGAGGGAACAAAATAGTAAATAATGCGTGTGATTTAGCAAACCGAGGGAACGAAGTGGTAAATAATGCGTGCGATTTAGCAAACCGAGGGAACGAAGTGGTAAATAATGCGTGCGATTTAGCAAACCGAGGGAACGAAATGGTAAATCGAGGGAACAAAATAGTAAATAATGCGTGTGATTTAGCAAACCGAGGGAACGAAATGGTAAATCGAGGGAACAAAATAGTAAATAATGCGTGTGATTTAGCAAACCGAGGGAACGAAATGGTAAATCGAGGGAACAAAATAGTAAATAATGCGTGTGATTTAGCAATCCGAGGGAACGAAGTGGTAAATAATGCGTGCGATTTAGCAAACCGAGGGAACGAAATGGTAAATCGAGGGAACAAAATAGTAAATAATGCGTGTGATTTAGCAAACCGAGGGAACGAAATGGTAAATCGAGGGAAAAAAATAGTAAATAATGCGTGTGATTTAGCAAACCGAGGGAACTAAATGGTAAATCGAGGTAACAAAATAGTAAATAATGCGTGCGATTTAGCAATCCGAGGGAACGAAGTGGTAAATAATGCGTGCGATTTAGCAAACCGAGGGAACGAAATGGTAAATCGAGGGAACAAAATAGTAAATAATGCGTGCGATTTAGCAAACCGAGGGAACGACATAGTAAATAATGCGTGCGATTTAGCAAACCGAGGGAACGAAATGGTAAATCGAGGGAACAAAATAGTAAATAGTGCGTGTGATTTAGCAAACCGAGGGAACGAAATGGTAAATCGAGGGAACAAAATAGTAAATAATGCGTGTGATTTAGCAAACCGAGGGAACGAAATGGTAAATCGAGGGAACAAAATAGTAAATAATGCGTGCGATTTAGCAAACCGAGGGAACGACATGGTAAATAATGCGTGTGATTTAGCAAACCGAGGGAACGAAATGGTAAATCGAGGGAACAAAATAGTAAATAATGCGTGTGATTTAGCAAACCGAGGGAACGAAATGGTAAATCAAGGGAACAAAATAGTAAATAATGTGTGCGATTTAGCAAATCGAGGGAACAAAATGGTAAATCGAGGGAACAAAATAGTAAATAATGCGTGCGATTTAGCAAATCGAGGGAACAAAATGGTAAATCGAGGGAACAAAATAGTAAATAATGCGTGTGATTTAGCAAACCGAGGGAACGAAATGGTAAATCAAGGGAACAAAATAGTAAATAATGTGTGCGATTTAGCAAACCGAGGGAACGAAATGGTAAATCGAGGGAACAAAATAAATAATAATGCGTGTGATTTAGTAAACCGAGGAAATGAAACATTAAATAATGCACGCGATTTAGCAAATCGAGAGAACACGATTTGCACACGATTTACCTTTTTTCCTGCATGTCATGTGTGGGGCTCCAACTCTGTAGTCGTCAGTATAATAACCTCCCAGAACTGCGTAGCCAAACAGCAAGCAAGAGTGCGCTCTGAGGCGCAGGTAGTTTATTACATTTTTATTTTTATTACGATTTTGTTCTCTTCTGCTCAATGGATGGAAACGCTGCTTTTATGCGACATTCCAATTTTGTGCGTACTTTGGATGGAAACATGGCTATATGAAAAAAGCCTGGTTTCCATTACAGATTTGCGCAAAACTTTACTTGATATTTTCTAAATGTCAATAAAAAACTATTGCGAAATGGAGGCACTTCCATTAACCGATGTTATGTGACAATTTTTTCCTATCTTGATAAGTCATTCCAAAAATCATGCCGACGGATGTTAGCAGGTTTAAGTATATCGCAGCCACCGCACTAGCCATTATTTTTAATCAAAGGAGTTGGAGACGTGTTATCCAAGCATTAATGGCAATGAAAGCCCCTTATACTCAGGAGCGGACATGTATGAGGTGTTTCTGGGAGGCTATAGGTCACGATTTCACAGAGGAACTGTGGATTCAGAGTTTTCGGATGAACAGATCAAGCTTTTTTGAGTTGTGCAATAAATTGTGGCATTGATTTGTTGTTTAGAATCCAGTATTCCCGTAATTATTTCGTCTTTTATGAGTTTAATAAAGAACTCTGTCTCGTCTTCTGTCCAAACACATGAAGATCCTTCAAAATTCTTGAATTCACTCCAAAAGAGGGTGAGCGAATACTGACAGAATTTTAATTTTGGTGTGAACCGTCCCTTTAAATATTTCCGTCTCCCATACAGTGGAGCTTGTGTTTGTGGCTGGAAATGTTTGTACCTGCATAAATTTGTTCCCCCGTGAATTCTAATGTTCGAGGCCTAATCAGGCTCTGCCTTATATCATCGGGGCCGTGTCATTTTGATGATCGCATTACGATGCCGCAACACTCGCTGTGTTTAACGTGTAATCTGTGTTGCCACTTTGTGCAAACCTCCCTGAACTTTCTCACTTACTGGAGGGTAAAAAAGCATCAGCATTGCATGGGTAAATGTGTGATTTATGTGGTAACAGAGATGCAATCAGAAGAGTCCGGAGTCATCAATCACAACTATGTTTTTCTCTGCTCAGCCTGTGTATGGAGATGGAGCCGCCTCCGCAGTGCATTGACATGCAAACCAGATCCCACAGGAGACATGGAGAGAAGTATCAAACCGAGGACTGACTGATGAATGACTAAGGTTTGCTTAAAGGTTACCATCTCTTCTTTTCTTTCTTTCTATCGCTCTTTCTCTCTCCTGTCATTCTCGTTCCCTCCTCCTGATTAATACGTCTTGATTATACGCCATGAAATGACACACACATATTTAACTGCGCTCTACTGATGTGATATTAAGCATGTTCGCTCTCGTCGACAGTTCCTTCCTGTTCTTTAGTAGCCATTTTTAAAAACTGGTCTAGCTTTAGTATTGATTCAGTCATGCCCTCTACTAACACATGTATTTATGAAATGCTGATGAATTCTGATGAATATAATCTGAGAAATATTAAAACAAATATCCTGACACATCCGAGCTTTATAATGGCAGTGAACGGGATCAACTAGTATGAGCTGAAGAAAGTGTCTCCATCCACATCCTGGCGGAAGCTTGATATTTTGCTTGTTAAATATGGATATTTTTTACGCAAACGCATCACTTTCATTCTTCAGAAGGCCTTTATTAACCCCCGGAGCCGTGTGGAGTATGTTTATGATGGATGGATGTGGATGGAGACACTTTCTTCAGCTCATACTAGTTGATCCCGTTCACTGCCATTATAAAGCTCGGATGCATCAGGATATTATATAATATATCTCAGATTGTGTTCATCAGAAAGAAGAAAGTCATATACACCTAGGATGGCTTGAGGATGAGTAAAGCTTGGGCTAATTTTCATTTGAAAGTGAACTAATTCTTTAAGTACTACAGTTGGGAAAATGTACTTATAACTAGTACATTAGTAATATATTTTTAATAAAATCCATTTAATTTAAATTTAGGATTACTATATAAAAGTCTAAGAATAAACTAATTTTTAAAACATTCAAAGCACACTTTTAAGAAATACACTAATAAAACTCCTCTGTATATTGCGGTAGTATACTTTCTCTCAATGCACTAATGAATCAATTTAAGTATTAGTGGTATTTAGTATACTTTTTCAAGTGCACTGAAGTAGAAATGTACTTTTAATTAGTGTACTTCTAGTGTATAACCTTTAAAATTTTATTTAGCACAAAAAAATAAGAATGAACCACAAAGGTACTTGCTTGTATTTAAGTATTTTTTAATACATTCAAGTATACTTTATTTTTAATCTTTCGATAGAGATATACTTAAGCGTATAATGAAATATTCTAAGTATAATTGGCTTGTAGTTACTCTTTTGATTGAGTAGCCTATTTTCTCACATAGTTTCACATACTGTCTTATAATCTTTGAAAATATTGATTTATAAATGAATGAGATTTATGTGAATTTCTGTGTAGTCCACTGGTAATTTACTTCAGATCTACTTAAAGTACAGTTAAATGTACATTTCAAATATAAAAATGAATACCTAGAAAACTCACGTGCAGCATACTTGTGTACTTTCATAAACTAAAAAATGTGTTACAAGTACTTAAACTATCAGTATACCTATAGTTCACTTGTAGTATAGTAACAAAAAATAATTATAAACTAGATGTGTACTCAAAGTTTACTATACATTTAAAATATACTTTTATACACTATAAAGTGGGCCAGTTTAGTCCCGAGTAGTTTTGAAATAGTACACTTACAAGTATTCTACTACATTGATATTAGTATTCTTACTACATGAAGTACACTTGAAAACATACTTTACTCAAGTATACTTAATCAAATGAACTTGAAGTATACTTATTTTTTGTAATAAATATTTCCATCAGAATCAGCACTCTTGACCTTTTTGGATGTTGTGAACGGTTCTGGTTTAAATATGTCAGAGAAGTAACATTATTTAGCTGATTGACATCGCTAGACTGGATTTTGTCGAAATGGAGACAACTCTGAATTATGAAGGCAAAGAAAATAGCCTGTAAGCATCAGTTTGAATGGATTGAAAATAAGAAACAAATCAATACTGCTTTAGACCACAAGCAAAAGCCAATAAGCTAAGAGCATTTTTCTCACCAACTGCCAGCAAATTTCTTGTATTGTCTGATTTATTTATTTTTTTTTACAATTCAATTTGGCTTTACCTTTTAGGTATCCAAATTGAATAATCTTAGCCTTTTCTCAAATTCACCATTTTAATTTCAATATGAATTTATAGATGTGCGATTTACAGCTTACCAGTTTTGTATTATCCTTTATACAAAGTACAAAAAGATGTTAAATGATTGTTGAACTCTGTATAATGATACATTGAATTTAGGAAATTAATTTCACATTCTGGCCTAAAAAAGTGTCCTAATTCATCTGAGTGCTCTTTAAACTTCCATCGATTGCATTATGGAAAACAGACACTTATTACGTGATTTCCTGGAGTTTCATCTGAAACTTTACAAACAACAAGCTCTGAAACTCTTCATAAGGAGAGCAAACAACAGTGTGAAGCTCACGACTATTAAACGAGTCAGACACTCCCAACGAAACACGAGTCGGCACTTCACATCTCCGTTCCCTTTGAAGCCATTCAAATATAGAATCAGGATGACAGTCCTAAAGATGGATGACATGGTTCATTGTGACTCAGAGAGAAACCAACTTCATTATTTGAGAATATTCAGCGCTCTCAGATCCTTTTCCTGTTCTCCCCTGATGAAATAAGAGTAGAGAGTGAAGACAGAGATGGTAAGAAAAGTAAATGTGAGTCACTCAGAAAGGTCTCAGCTAACAAGTTAAAAAAAAACACTAACATAAAAGATTTAACTCGTGTTTTCCAGGCGTCAGATTCCATGAATGGGCAAATTCTGAAAAATGCTGGTTTGTTTCAACCCAAATTTGGGTGAAAAATGGACAAACCCAACTGTTGGGTTAAATGTTTACATTCAAATACGGTTTGTCCGTATTTGACCCAAATTTGGGTTGAAACAAACCAGCATTTTTCAGAGTGTATTCTGAAAGTACAAATCAAGTGTGAACCTTCAATAGCATTTGCAGACTTTGAAATGTGATCATCTTTGGGATATTTTAACTATCCTTTAAAAAATCGCTAAAAACAACTCAGTGATTGGGTTGTTTTAACCCAGCAATTGGGTTGTTTTAACCCAGTGATTGGGTTGGTTTAACCCAGCGAGCAATTGGGTTGTTTTAACCCAGCAATTGGGTTGTTTTAACCCAGCGAGCGATTGGGTTGTTTTAACCCAGCGATTGGGTTGTTTTAACCCAGTGATTGGGTTGTTTTAACCCAGCGAGCGATTGGGTTGTTTTAACCCAGCAATTGGGTTGTTTTAACCCAGTGATTGGGTTGTTTTAACCCAGCGATTGGGTTGTTTTAACCCAGTGATTGGGTTGTTTTAACCCAGCAAGCGATTGGGTTGTTTTAACAGCGATTGGGTTGTTTTAACCCAGTGATTGGGTTGTTTTAACCCAGCGAGCAATTGGGTTGTTTTAACCCAGCAATTGGGTTGTTTTAACCCAGCGAGCAATTGGGTTGTTTTAACCCAGCGATTGGGTTGTTTTAACCCAGTGATTGGGTTGTTTTAACCCAGCGAGCGATTGGGTTGTTTTAACCCAGCAATTGGGTTGTTTTAACCCAGCAATTGGGTTGTTTTAACCCAGCGAGCAATTGGGTTGTTTTAACCCAGCAATTGGGTTGTTTTAACCCAGCAATTGGGTTGTTTTAACCCAGCGAGCGATTGGGTTGTTTTAACCCAGCGATTGGGTTGTTTTAACTCAGCGACTGGGTTGTTTTAACCCAGCGAGCGATTGGGTTGTTTTAACCCAGCAATTGGGTTGTTTTAACCCAGCGATTGGGTTGTTTTAACCCAGCGATTGGGTTGTTTTAACCCAGCGAGCGATTGGGTTGTTTTAACCCAGTCATTGGGTTGTTTAACCCAGCAATTGGGTTGGTTTAACCCAGCAATTGGGTTGTTTTAACCCAGTGATTGGGTTGTTTTAACCCAGCGAGCAATTGGGTTGTTTTAACCCAGTGATTGGGTTGTTTTAACCCAGCGAGCAATTGGGTTGTTTTAACCCAGCAATTGGGTTGTTTTAACCCAGCGAGCGATTGGGTTGTTTTAACCCAGTGATTGGGTTGTTTTAACCCAGCAATTGGGTTGTTTTAACCCAGCGATTGGGTTGTTTTAACCCAGCGAGCAATTGGGTTGTTTTAACCCAGCGAGCGATTGGGTTGTTTTAACCCACCAATTGGGTTGTTTTAACCCAGCGATTGGGTTGTTTTAACCCAGTGATTGGGTTGTTTTAACCCAGCGAGTGATTGGGTTGTTTTAACCCAGCAATTGGGTTGTTTTAACCCAGCGATTGGGTTGTTTTAACCCAGTGATTGGGTTGTTTTAACCCAGAGAGCGATTGGGTTGTTTTAACCCAGCAATTGGGTTGTTTTAACCCAGTGATTGGGTTGTTTTAACCCAGGGAACGATTGGGTTGTTTAATCCAGCGTTTGGGTTAAATGTTTGCCTAACCTGCTGGGTAGTTTTATTTAACTCAACTATTGTTTAAAAAATACTGTATTGTTGCTTAAAATGAACCCAGAGTATATTAAAAATTAACATTTATTAAGTTTAATGAATGAACATTTATTAATCATTTTAATTAATAATAATTAAACAGTAAACAATTCTTAAATTGCATATAAATAAATGTTCACCTTTTGATTATTATTGTTTCCTCTAGTAATTATGTGTCTGATTTTTAATTTCCAACATATTTTGGGTTCATTTTAAGCCAGACATACAGTCATTTTTAATCAACAGTTGAGTTAAATAAAACTACCCAGCACATTGGGCAAACATTTAACCCAACCGCTGGGTTAAAAACAACCCAATCATTGGGTTTGTCCATTTTCAACCCAACTTGGGTTGTTTTTAACCCAGCATTTTTTAGAGTGTGCAGCTCAGTCAGCATATAGAGGCAAAAGTCACTTCCTCCCAGTGACATCTTATTACGCCGGCCATTTAAGCCCCGGTGACAAGGTCAAACCGAGACGCTCTCACTCGACACATACTAATCGAGAGAGGCGAGACGACGGCTCTTGTGGATACTGACCACAACAATGACTTCAGTATCCTCAAATGAGACACTCCTATTATGAGCGCTCCGACCCTTATTAAATATGTGACACCAAATATTCCCAGGCTTAAAAGGCAAGTGCATGGTGATTTGGTTATATTTTTTTACAATTCTAAAATGAACTTACTTCCCTTGTCAAAAGATCACTTTCCTGCTTTACGGTCCTAGTTCGAGGGACTAATAAATTAATTTGGAGCTCAAATGATGACGACCACAGAGAGAATGATATGTAAAACTCCCGCTGCTAAGATCTGTCAGAGCGGTTTGCGGAGGCAATCTCACAGGTCAGTGCACGCTCTAAATTAAGTTACACATCCTAATTGATGCCTGTAGCAATTAGAGCCGAAATATGGATGCAATCGAATTAATATGTAACTTTCGTTTGTGTGCTGGTATTTATAGAAGCCATGTTGACTGACATCTTAAAGCTATACCACCTCAAGCAAGTGAAATGTTTCCACCTTGCGAAATGTGTTGCTTGGGTTTATCTAAACACGGCTTATTTTGTGTGTTCTCTTTTCTGTAGGTGCAAGAGAACCTCTGCATTAACTCCTAAACACCGTAGCATTAAGCAGAAGGCTGTCAGGGAGCAGTTTGGAAGAGGAAAGAAGCAGCTAAAGAGGGATAATTATAGAATCTTGTGGCCCGACTCCAGAGAAAACATGTTTTTGTTTGTCCTCCGTGCCCCTTTGAGGGGAAGGCATTTGGCATGTTTGGAATTGGTCGGCGGACGGTGGAAATTTTAAACTCTCCTGCCTAATCAAGTCGGAAAAGATCAAATACTCGGGACAGAAGGACAGCCTGTTCCTCGCCCACCATTCCTCTGCATATCAAACACAGGAAGAGCACAAGAAGAAGAAAATGTCAGGGGGCCAGAGTCTCGTTTGAACCTAACTTCTGTAATTATCAAGGCTAATTTAAGTTGCTATTTTCCAGCGATTGCCAGAATGTAGAATCAGTGTTTAGTGAGGCAGGAGAAATGTTGAACTGAATGTTATTTGTGTTGATTTTCGTTCAGTCACAACTGAAAATAATAATTAGAGTGATGATTTATAAATATGAATAAACTAATTTAATGTTTTGCCTCTCTCCATTACCACTGCCACTAAAGGTTAATCACTGGCGTTAATGCCTCAAGAATGGTTATTATTTTTCTGTTGCATGTGCTGAACGCATGAACTGATAAAAATGTTTATGCTAGGTTGCCTTAGATGCATGTCGAGTGCTGAAACCAGCTTTTTATAATATTAAAGCATGTCCCTGAACATTTGTTTTACGCTTAACATCATTTTCAATTCTGCTCTTTATCAGCAGATCTAAACAGATGACATGTACACATAACAATTCCGCTGTGTATCCTAGTAGAAAATATATTTAAATTTAATTTATTTCATACTAAGTATACTTCATATCACTTGAGATTTACTGATACAAAATTATAATACTTCAATGCACATTTCTTAATATTATGCCTAAAAAGTATCACTATTAATAAGGATTGTATGATCTTTGTATAATATCAGTCTTTAAATGCAAGATATTTAAAGTGTACCTTCTAATAGTTCCACTTTAGCACAATCAAATATACTTCAGTATATCTTTAGTTGAACCTCGACACTCCTTCCACACAATTAAAGTGCATTAAGTACAAAATTAGTTGTTGCAGTTTAGCAGACATTAAAGGGTTAGTTCACCCAAAACTGAAATTTCTGTCATTTATTACTCACCCTCATGTCGTTCCACACCCGTAAGACCTTCATTCATCTTCAGAACACAAATTAAGATATTTTTGACGAAATCCGATGGCTCAGTGAGGCCTGCAGCAAGATAATTAACACTTTCATTGACCAGAAAGCTACTAAAGGCATATTTAAAACAGTCATGTGACTACAGTGGATCAACCTTAATGTTATGAAGCGACGAGAATACTTTTTGCGTGCCAAAAAGACAAAATAACAACTTTATTCAACAATATCTAGTGATGGGCGATTTCAAAACACTGCTTCATGAAGCTTCGAAGCTCTACGAATCTTTTGTTTGATTCAGAGCGTGTATCAAACTGTCAAAGTCACGCCCCCCAGTGGTGAACCATTGAAATTTCGAAACACTTATGACGTAACAAAGCCTTATTTACTGAAATCACGTGACTTTGTTTGATATACAGTTTGATACATGCTCCGAACCACTGATTTGAAACAAAATATTCGTAAAGCTTCGAAGCTTCATGAATCAGTGTTTTGAAATCGCCCATCACTAGGTATTATTGAATAAAGTCATTATTTTGTTTTTTTGGTGCACAACAAGTATTCTCGTCTCTTCATAACATTAATGTTGAACCACTGTAGTCACATGATCTCTTTTAAATATGTCTTTAGTAGCTTTCTAGGCATTGAAAGTGTTAATTAACTTGCTGTCAATGCAGGCCTCACTGAGCCATCGGATTTTATTAAAAATATCTTAATTTGTGTTCTGAAGATGAATGAAGGTCTTACGGGTGTGGAACGACATGAGGGTGAGTAATTAATGACAGAATTTTCAGTTTTGGTGAAATTGCACACCCAAATGCAGAGATGGAGTTTGTTAGCCGAGCTGCTGAGACGCGCTCTATGCATGAAACACGAAGCGCTTCAGACTTCATGTGTTCCCAAATCACACTGCATGACTTTAGCAAATCCTGACAGGAGTTTTTTAGCTCAGAATTGTCAGAAATAAAGTCAGAAATGCATGATATAAACTCACATTTGCGAGAAATAGTCAGAATTGTGAGTTATAAACTCAGAATTGTTGGATATAAACTTGCAATCACAAGAAATAAAGTCAGAATTTATTGCGGGAAAAAGTCGGGATTGTGAGACAAAAAGTTGCAATTATCTTTTTAATTTTTTATTCAGTGGTGGAAACAGGCTTCCATAGTAAACACTAGCAGTTCTCAAATGTATTATGGAAATATTCGACATGACACATAATAGATGATAGCAGAGATGTATGTCCAGAGAGAACATCCTTCCAACGATTCCAGCCCTGCTGGATATTTATGAGCTGTGCTTCTGTCCACTCACCTCTAAATATAAACAGAGGAAAACACACATCTCACCCCTGACACATGGAACTGGGCAAAGACACACAGAAGTTGAGCATCAGTCAGTTCTCGAACTCCTCCGCCGTGGACTGTTTACTCTCCCGACACTGACCTGAGAAACACAGTCATGATGAATTAAGGCTGCATTTAAATTCACATTTATCTCTCTCTTGCTTCTCTTTATTGGAGATTTTCTCTTAGAAGAGTTTTTTTCTTCTTCTGTCTCCCAGGGCTGTTTTTTTATACATTCGAGGAAAACACTGAGGTGAGAGCACACTTATTAACGGTCTCTCACTTTGTTAATTTGCTGACTCACTAGCAGGTGAATATCTGTTTGGAGTCCGTGTGGATTTATGCCCTGAATCCGAGCAGGAGTTTCAGCTGTCTGTCCTTTTAGAAAGGCTGCAGCGTCCGGAGACGTTTAGAGAGGTAAAATATTGGTGCATTTCAAAGAGAATGGAATAATACCAGTGGAGTGTGTATATCTGTCAGCGTACCTTGCTGGAGGGGAAAAAAATGCTGAAATTTCCATGCTGCTCTAAGCTGGTTTCTGTGATCTCATCAGTATTCAAGAGTAGGCCTGTTTTTGTAAAAACAAAACAAAAATCCCAAAAAATTAGACACTCATATTCACTATATCAATATCCTCTAAAGCAACACAAGATATCCTGAAAAACTATTCAGACACTTCAGTCACACTGGCACCACTTTAAAATAATGGTCCAGATCACTATAGTGTCTAGGTAACATTTGAGTAATTATTAACGGATTTTATAATCAGAGTGAAAGATGATTGATTATGTATCAGACACACAATAATGTAGTGATTACTAATTAATTGGCAATTATTTATAATTTGTCATGTACTCTAAAAAATGCTGGGTTAAAAACAACCCAAGTTGGGTTGAAAATGGACAAACCCAACGATTGGGTTGTATTAACCCAGCGGTTGGGTTAAATGTTTTATTTATCTCAACTATTGTTTAAAAATGACTATATGTCTGGCTTAAAATGAACCCAAAATATGTTGGAAATTACAAAACAGACACATAATTACTAGAGGAAACAATAATAATCAAAAGGTGAACATTTATTAATATAAATGTTAATTTCCAACATACTTTGGGTTCATTTTAAGCAAGAAATACAGTAATTTTTTAACAATAGTTGAGAAAAAAAACTAACCAGCAGGTTAGGGCAACATTTAACCCAATCTCTAGGTTAAAACAACCCAATCGCTGGGTTAAAACAACCTAATCACTGGGTTAAAACAACCCAATCGCTGGGTTAAAACAATCCATTCCCTGGGTTAAAACAACTCAATCGCTGGGTTAAAATAACCCAAATCGCTGGGTTAAAACAACTCAATCGCTGGGTTAAAACAACCCAATCGCTGGGTTAAAACAACTCAATCGCTGGGTTAAAACAAACCATTCCCTGGGTTAAAACAACCCAATCGCTGGGTTAAAACGACCCAATCGCTGGGTTAAAACAACCCAATCGCTGGGTTAAAACAACCCAATCGCTGGGTTAAAACAATTCATTCCCTGGGTTAAAACAACTCAATCGCTGGGTTAAAATAACCCAAATCGCTGGGTTAAAACAACTCAATCACTGGGTTAAAACAACCTATTCGCTGGGTTAAAACAACCCAATCGCTGGGTTAAAACAACTCAATCACTGGGTTAAAACAACCTAATCGCTGGGTTAAAACAACCCAATCGCTGGGTTAAAACAATCCATTCCCTGGGTTAAAACAACTCAATCGCTGGGTTAAAATAACCCAAATCGCTGGGTTAAAACAACTCAATCGCTGGGTTAAAACAACCCAATCGCTGGGTTAAAACAACTCAATCGCTGGGTTAAAACAAACCATTCCCTGGGTTAAAACAACCCAATCGCTGGGTTAAAACAACCCAATCGCTGGGTTAAAACAATCCATTCGCTGGGTTAAAACAATCCAATTGCTGGGTTAAAACAACTCAATCGCTGGGTTAAAACAACCCAATCGCTGGGTTAAAACAACTCAATCGCTGGGTCAAAACAACCTATTCGCTGGGTTAAAACAACTCAATCACTGGGTTAAAACCAATCCATTCGCTGGGTTTGTCCATTTTCAACCCAACTTGGGTTGTTTTTAAAGAGTGTAGTTAGTTGATAGTTATTAATGATGCCAATGTCATTCAGTAATTATTGATTACCTAACAAGGAACTATCTTAGAACTAAATTTGATATTATACTGATTAGTTAATCTTGTTTCCATATCAGTTAACAGCAGTAGCTGAAGTGTTGATCTGTCCTGCATCACTTCCTGCGCAGTTAACGATGGACTGTTTTTCTAAAGTGTTACTGTCACACTTCATAATGAAAGAATGTCAACACTGCAAACATCAAAACAAATGAAGTTTGTTCTGAACAAAGAGCACAAGCTCAGTTTTCTAAAAAGGGTATAGATTTGACAATAGCAAAAAAGAAAAGTATAAGTAAACATAATACAAAATATCAAGGACAATTTGTATGAATTGTTTGATATTTGAATATCTAATGCAGTGTTCAAATACATTTATATAACTGACCGGGGTCCAAAACACAACTTTTTGTGTGTGTGTGTGTGTGTGTGTGTGTGTACTTAAACTAAATGTAAAAGGAGATGCTGAAAGATTAAATCTGATTAAGATATATATTATTTACAGATAATAAGTGATGTTTTTATGTTGTATTATTCTTTTTGATGTCTAATTCAATTAAAACAAAGTCTCGTTCCCTCTTTGTCTTGTTTGTGTGCGATTAGACAACACTAAATCATCATTCTTTCATTCTCTCTCGCTCATCATTAATGCATGATCTGCATGGCAGACTCTTTAATCTGTTGGCTTGTTGAGACGCAGTTTTGATTTCCCTCTCGCTGTGTTTTCTGCTGATTATATTCACATGCCAGGATTGATTGAAATTGAGAGATAATTAGTTTAAACAATCCCGGGCATAAAGAGGCTCTCTTCACATTTCATGAATTATCCCGTCCCTCCCCCATATTCCTGAACACCATGTCAGATTAAGATGAGTCTGAGTTTGAACACTTGAGCTGATCAGTCATGAAATAAGAGAGGGCTGATATTATTTTTACAGAGCTATCGCTTTAAGAAAACATTCTGTGTTGGTAATTGGAAACCAGCTGGTCCTACTATCCTGGAAACAGGTTTTTCTTCCATAAAGCTTGCTGTGGAAACCATGGATATTTTTCTCAGATTTGTACCCTCATGCAAGCACCAGGACTTCTAAAACACCTGCATGCACAGCTCATCAGCCTTGTTTACTTTACCAGTCAATGTCACACAATGCGATTATACGAACGGAGTCAGCAGAGATCAGAAAGAGCTGCGAGCACAGATGAATCTGCATTGCATCCCGGGTGATCTTTCCTCAGAGCAGTCACCAGTGTGCCTCCCCTCATGACAGAGTCACATTTTATATCTCTATGCTAATGTGATGAGCCTTCGCTGGGCCAGGCTCATTAATCTCACGGATGAGTCTGCATGCTCTGGGCCTGAGCCACCAGTAGACCACAGTGTGTGTCCGCTGGAAACCTGCTCCCCGAGGAGTCATGACAGCACACTTCACTCACTCGCTCTTCCCTCGGTGCCACAGAGATGCTGGAGAATGCAAAGGGTGCGTACTGTAAAACAGTCCTCTGTTATAAAACTCACAGCCTGATGACTACATAAGGGCTGGTTCACACACAACGAGATTTTGCTGTTAAAAACATGAGATGCAGGTCAGTGGAATGAAAAAAGCACATTTTTTAAAATAAATTTGAACTGCTTTTAACTTGGAGCACAGCGTTTTTATAATTGACCATATGCACGGTTACCTCCTGGTTTTCATTAAGCCAGCTGTTCATTCTGTACATCGACACAAAACCATCAATCGTTGACTTTTTAATGCTGTATTTATATTTTAATCTAGTTATCACACTTGCCTAATTTGCCGACAGAGCTGGGTAGTAATGGATTACGTAATCAGATTACAAAAATCAAGTACTTGTAATTAGAGTAAACTACTTTTTAAAATACTCATAATCAGACTACAGTTACTTTTTTTATGGATTACATGATTACATATTATTTACACAATGGCAGTTGTTCACAATTCATTGATTATCCTAATTTTTCATTTTTTTTAACGTTTATATTTTTTTCATAATAAACCTGACACTTATATACATTCATGATTCTTTGAGTTTTTCCGTCGGAGAGGGGGAGGGGTGTGGAATCATGCACAGAAATCAGCAACAACAAGAATATTTGTTTTTGTAATGTGTTTTAAGCAAATATGTTTTAAAATCATAAGATGTGATTTTGTTTTATTCAGTGTTACTATCAGCAAGCACTAACAGGTACATTAGTGTTAGTATTTTGGACTGTCCATACATTGCACTTTAAAACAATTCTGTTGAGGATCTTGTTGGTGAATAGAATATATTTTTTTGGAATATATATATTTTTTTTGTATCTGTCAAAATAGTACAAGATTATCCTACAATATATGTGACATCAAATAAGGGTTAGCATAAAAGTAATCTAAATGTAATCCAAAAGTAGTCAGATTATGTTACCAAAAATGTGTAATCTAAGAGATTATATTACTGATTACAAATTTTGTCATTACAATTCATAAGTAATCTATCCAGCTCTGTTTGCCAATAAACCAGTTTTATTGATTGCAATATAATAACGAAGCTAATGGGAACGTTTGAATATGAAACGCTGTGTCTGTAATTAGACATTTCTCCAGCACTTCAAATGTTATTTTTAATGTGTTGACCGCAAATATTATTTGTTCATCCTTCTGAGATTGTGTCCATTTGTAAAACCGAACGTTTCAAGATTTAGGAAATCCAACATTTGATAGAAAACACTTTTATTTAAAAGTAAAAAAGATGGCGGCAGAGGACGATTTATTATTTATGCATATATCAGCCATTTCCTGTAATAGTTTTTCACTCAGTTTCACTTTTGAATAAATATTAAGCATTATAAAATCTCTAGGTTTAAATACATTTTGTCAAGGTGAAATTATGAAGTACTCACAAAAACTCATGGAAAACAATAACTTTTCTTGTGAATGAATGAGCCGATTTGTCTATCTATCTGAAGCTGACCAATCAGGAGCTAAGAGAAACAACAGAAGAAGACAGATGACAGCGCCATGGCTAGTTTGGACCATTGAAAAGGAGGATAAACTCACTGAACTCTGGCAGGAACAGCGAGCGCTGTATGAAGTGTCATATAGGATCTTACCTATAGCTAATGTGTAACTATTGTATTGCTTTAGAAAAATCAAGCATGCAAGTAAAAAAAAAAAGGCTTTTGAAGCTTCCATGTTAATTTTGAAATGTCATGAGGGTTAGCTAAATATGACAGAATTTAAATTTTCGGTTGAACTAACCTGTTAAAAATCATTTCACCTCTGTGTTGTTATCGCTCAAGTGTTTACACGAAAAGTTCACCGCATCCGGCACAGCGTGACCTTGGAGCACAGACGCACTTACATCCAATTGAAAACCATCAGCAGCTCATAATATGACATCTCTTCAATAAACGAGAACACCTGGGCGCGCCGCAACAACTGATTCTCTTTCATTAGTTCAATACAGTCTGGTTTGGACAAAGACGCTGCATTATGTTTTCTCTTTTTCTCATTATCATGTTTTCTCTTTCTTTCCTCCTATCTCTCTTCTCCAGGTGGAGTAGATGAATGATTCATTTTCTAATTCATTAGTTTAACCAACTTGATAACATTTCAAATTGAATGAAAAGAAAAAAACTAACAACAAATAGAGGTGCCTTTATGTGTTTGACAGAAAGTTTCCTCATTTGAGCAGGTTAAAAAGTGCCTTCAGAAAGATGTTTTTAAAAAAATCAGGAAACTGTGAGCCTTGAACAAGTAGGCTACACCAGTAAGGGTGTCTTAAAATCACACACAGTAAGGAAGGTAAGTACTATTATATCAACAGCACTTTTTTTGCATTGTATATGTTCACTAGCAAATGTTACATTTGATGCAGTGTCATAGATGTGGCTCTTGGACTAATAAGAAATTGAAAACTGTTTCTCAGTGTAAACCTAAAAGAAAAGCTTCCTATCAAAATACATAAGCATGTGTTGAATAGCATCACTGACGGCATACATTACAGGATGATCTTACTTTTGCATTATGGTCAGTCTTTTCCAACATGAAATTAAAAAATGCAGTGCAGCTGAGAAACAAATCACACAGCCTTAACAAACAATCAATGTTATAAATGTCTTTACATTGTACATTTGTTCACTTTAGATGGCAGATAAATAAGTTTTATAACCAGCTGATCTGAAACAATTAGATAAATTAGTTAGCCTACTTATATAATAATCGCCAAATAAATAAATGCATGCACATGAAATAGTGCACTATTATTTATTTACTATTGTTTATTTAATTTAAGACAGAATTATTTGGTAACACTTTAGAATAATGGTCCGTCATTAATAATTAAATATGCAGGAAGTAATTCAGGACTAATGAGTAGTGCTAAATTAACACTTCAGCTACTACTATTAACTAATATAGAAACAAGCGTAACCAATCAGTAAGTAATATCAAATTTAGAAGATAGTTCCTTATTAGCTAATCAATAATTACCTAATGAGATTACCATCATTAATAACTATTAACCAACGGACAAATTGTAACGAATATTATTGTGTGTCTGAGATGTAATCAGTCATCATTTTTACTCTGAATATAGTCATAAAATGCATCATTAATTACTGAAGTGTTACATAGTCACTATGCAGGAACTACTAGTGATCAGGACCATTATTTTAAAGTGAAAAACATCTTTTTGACTTTAAAATAATGGTCCAGATCACTTGTAGTTCTTGAAGAATGACTAGGTACTTGAGTAATTAGTGATGCATTTTATGACCACTTTGAGATTATAAAAAGGACAATCTTCAAGAACTACTAGTGATCTGGACCATTATTTTAAAGTCAAATAGATGTTTTCACTTTAAAATAATGGTCCTGATCACTAGTAGTTCCTGCATAGTGACTAGGTAACACTTGAGTAATTAATGATGCATTTTATGACCATGTTGAGAGTAAAAAAAAGACAATTGCTCACATCTCAGACACTTTAATGTTCTGATTAGTAATTAATTAATAATTCTTTATAATTTCTCATAGTTACCTATTAGTTATTAATGATGCCAATCTCATTCTCTAATTATTGATTAGCTAATAAGGAACTATCTTAGTCCTAAATTTGATATTACTTCCTGATTAGTTAAGCTTGTTTCTATATTAGTTAACAGAAGTAGCGGAAGTGTTAATGTAGAACGACTCATTAGTCCTGCATTACTTCCTGCATAGTTACCTATTAATGGCGGACCATTATTCTAAAGTGTTACCAATTATTTAAAAATTTGACCTTTAACTGTAAGCTATATTATCCACTAAAGCAGAACAAAACAAACAATTGCAAAGAAAAAAACAACAAGAACAACACTGACTGCAATAATATAATATTAATACTGAAATTCTCCAAGGTCATTTTCATTACAAACGATAAATATATGTAAAAAGGCGCCATTTTTTTAATGGGAAAAAAAGCGCGAATCCGTCCCATATTTGAAAATGAAATCACCAATGAAATGTGCCAACAGCTGTCTCATAAATTTTGTTTCTAAACGCTTGAATCATGACAAAAAATGGCATTTTCCAGGCTGGATCAAGCTGATGCACATGTGCGTCTCTATAGAAAGCGGTGACTGTTTCTATAGGAACCGGAGCTTCTAATGGCCGCTGCAGTGACGCGATTATTATTATTCCGCCATATTGCGCGTTGCACTTTCTCCAATCCAATAAAATACAATAAAAAATACAAATGCACGCTCTTTCTATAGCTATATCAAGTCTTTGGTTATATTCAACAGCGTTCACAACTTGTTTAAATATGTTCACCTTTGTCTATTTATGTACATAATAAGGCGTACAAACTACATGAAATTGCATCTTATTTAGATATATCACCATCTGAACCATTTTAAAGTTTTCATTTTTGCATTTGTATCATTAGATATTCAGGTAAGTTTAATAAGCTCAATACTTATGCTTAAAAGTGTAATCTGACAACTTCGGTTTGAGTTTTTCACCTTCCTCGAATGGGTGCAGGTAGCCGTGTGAGATGATTCAGGGCTTACATCAGAATTTCTTGCCAACTAAATTCACTCAGGCCTCCATTTCAGGCCAGTCTTTTTCTGCAGGGAATAGAGCTCCATTTTCTTTTATGCCAGTCCTGTCCATCTGAGGTAAGCAACACTCACACAATCTGCTGAAGCTCCCTCGTCTCTGCAAGTCCATTAATTTTACACATTCAGCAACTTTGTAGGCATAAAAAAATAGCTGCATGACTATGACCTTACACTCATTTTCTCTCCCACTCTTACAAATCTTAAAAAACGGTTCTTATATCTTGCTGCACTGTAAGTGTCAAAACAAGGAATTAATAACTCCCACATGCATCCGTTAAAGTTGTACACATCATTAATTTAGTCAAGGCTGTCGGGTAACTCTAAACCCATGAGATAACAGGGACGGCTGAAGCAGAAAATCACCGTCCAAACATGTATTTTTGGATCTGAGATTATTAAACAGTCTGTATTACAGAAGAAGATGATAGCTATTGGTTGCTTTTGTCATCTCATACCCTAAAATGTGTATTTGTGTGACTGTGCAACACACACAAATGAATTATATCTCTTAAGGTCAGATATGCCATGTCGGATTAGGATTAAAATTGCGTTCAGAGAAAAGATAATCCTAGTCTAAATGTTGATGGTTGTCATCAGTCCAATATGATATTGTATAAATATTTCCTGGTGATATTTTCTCCGTCAGCTGTTTTTGAGTGAATTTTAGTAGCGAATATTATCAAGTATGTAAATGTGAGTGTTATGTCCATTCTGTTATGAAATAAAACTAAAGAATATTTTTCGGTAATGACCTTGAGATTGATGTTAAATCCTCAATTCTGAAAAAAAAAATTACAACAACAACACTTGAGTGTAGATCCACTCTAAAAAATGTTGGGTTAAAAATGGATAAACACAGTGATTGGGTTGTTTTAACCCATTTGGGTTAAATGTTTGCCCAATGTGCTGGGTAGTTTTATTTAACCCAACTATTGTTTAAAAATTACAATATGGCTGGCTTAAAATGAACCCAAAGCATATTAAACATACAAACCCAATTCCAAAAAAGTTGGGACACTGTATAAATTATGAATAAAAAAGGAATGCAATAATTTACAAATCTCATAAACTTATATTTTATTCACAATAGAATATAGATAACATATCAAATGTTGAAAGTTAGACATTTTGAAATGTCATGCCAAATATTGGCTCATTTTGGATTTCATGAGAGCTACACATTCCAAAAAAGTTGGGACAGGTAGCAATAAGAGGCCGGAAAAGTTAAATGTACATATAAGGAACAGCTGGAGGACCAATTTGCAACTTATTAGGTCAATTGGCAACATGATTGGGTATAAAAAGAGCCTCTCAGAGTGGCAGTGTCTCTCAGAAGTCAAGATGGGCAGAGGATCACCAATTCCCCCAATGCTGCGGTGAAAAATAGTGGAGCAATATCAGAAAGGAGTTTCTCAGAGAAAAATTGCAAAGAGTTTGAAGTTATCATCATCTACAGTGCATAATATCATCCAAAGATTCAGAGAATCTGGAACAATCTCTGTGCGTAAGGGTCAAGGCCGGATAACCATACTGGATGCCCGTGATCTTCGGGCCCTTAGACGGCACTGCATCACATACAGGAATGCTACTGTAATGGAAATCACAACATGGGCTCAGGAATACTTCCAGAAAACATTGTCGTGAACACAATCCACTGTGCCATTCGCCGTTGCCGGCTAAAACTCTATAGGTCAAAAAAGAAGCCATTTCTAAACATGATCCAGAAGCGCAGGGGTTTTCTCTGGGCCAAGGCTCATTTAAAATGGACTGTGGCAAAGTGGAAAACTGTTCTGTGGTCAGACGAATCAAAATTTGAAGTTCTTTTTGGAAAACTGGGACGCCATGTCATCCGGACTAAAGAGGACAAGGACAACCCAAGTTGTTATCAGCGCTCAGTTCAGAAGCCTGCATCTCTGATGGTATGGGGTTGCATGAGTGCGTGTGGCATGGGCAGCTTACACATCTGGAAAGGCACCATCAATGCTGAAAGGTATATCCAAGTTCTAGAACAACATATGCTCCCATCCAGACGTCGTCTCTTTCAGGGAAGACCTTGCATTTTCCAACATGACAATGCCAGACCACATACTGCATCAATTACAACATCATGACTGCGTAGAAGAAGGATCCGGGTACTGAAATGGCCAGCCTGCAGTCCAGATCTTTCACCCATAGAAAACATTCGGCGCATCATAAAGAGGAAGATGCGACAAAGAAGACCTAAAACAGTTGAGCAACTAGAAGCCTGTATTAGACAAGAATGGGACAACATTCCTAGTCCTAAACTTGAGCAACTTGTCTCCTCAGTCCCCAGATGTTTGCAGACTGTTATAAAAAGAAGAGGGGATGCCACACAGTGGTAAACATGGCCTTGTCCCAACTTTTTTGAGATGTGTTGATGCCATGAAATTTAAAACCAACTTGTTTTTTCCTTAAAATGATACATTTTCTCAGTTTAAACATTTGATATGTCATCTATGTTGCATTCTGAATAAAATATTGAAATTTGAAGCTTCCACATCATTGCATTTTGTTTTTATTCACAATTTGTACAGTGTCCCAACTTTTTTGGAATCGGGTTTGTATTAATAAATGTTAATTTCCAACCTATTTTTGGGTTCATTTTAAGCAAGCAATACAGTCATTTTTAAACAATAGATTGGTTAAATAAAACTACCCAGCAGGTTGGGCAAACATTTAACCCAACCACTGGTTTTGTCCATTTTTAACCCAGCATTTTAGAGTGTATAAAAGAGAGATAGAGAGTCATTTCACCTTTCAGTATGACGGTACACAAATTGAAAACGGTTGCAGGAAGGTAACACAGTAAAAGCTGCTTTCTTTCATAGAGATAGTTGTGGCAAACCAATATTCTCATCAATA
Source organism: Megalobrama amblycephala (assembly GCF_018812025.1). NCBI lineage: Eukaryota > Metazoa > Chordata > Actinopteri > Cypriniformes > Xenocyprididae > Megalobrama > Megalobrama amblycephala. The sequence continues at coordinate 45,897,277 of NC_063060.1, read as the reverse complement.
TTACATCCTGCAGCTACTTCAGCTGAACAAAATAGGAATTTGAGTTTCTTTTTAGGAAAGTAAATAAAACTTTCCATTTCTTTATACCACATGTCATTTGAGATTTAAAGTCATACCTCACCCAAAAATGAAAATTCTGTCATCATTTACTCACCGGTTCCTTTCTTGTTATTATTTTTCAGACAAAATATCAAACGAGTAAAAAGTAAACAGTGTTTGTTCCAAACCTGTATGACAGAACACAATATTTTGAAAAGCATCTCACTGTTTTTTGGTCCATATAATGAAACTCAGTGGAGTCCAAAATTGTTTGGCATTTTTCAAAATATTTTGTGTTCTGCAGAAGAAAGAAATGCATACAGATTTGGAAAATGTAAATGATGACAACATTTTTATTTTTGGGTAAACCATCCCTTTAAGTACACTGTAAAAAAAAAAAAAAAAAAAAAAATAATAATAATAATTCTGTAGTTGTTACAAAATAATTCTGGCAGCTGTGGTTGCCAGAAAACTCTAAATATATATACAGAACAAGCTGTAAATTTTACAGTATAAAACTGTAATTACAAGAAAATTTGAAAGTAAACCAGTAAATTTAACAATTCACACTGCTTCTAAAAGCTGTTTTGTACCTTTAACATATACTGACAACCGCCATAATAATGCAGGTGTTAAAAGAGAAAGCCACATGAAGAACCCCACGAGCTGAAATATATACTAATATAAAAGGTGCAAAGAGTCATTCACACAAACACGATACACCATCATGGTAACCCACAACACTAACATAATGCAATAAACTTTCATTAAACAACAGAAGATGTAACATAAAACCCTAATGTACATAACTGATGTGCAAAAACTATGAAGAAGCATGATTATTTAAACAAAATACTTTCAAATGTGGAGTGTTTACATCAGTTTACTGTAAATTATACGTTGATTTGTTAATTTTTACTTCTAAAAATTGTAAAATTAACAGCATTTTATTGTAAAATTACATAAAATGTCTGGTTAGAGGTTTTATAATAAGGGAACTTACTGTTAACCTATTAACAATTTTTTTCCATAGTGTTTTTACAATATTTTACAGTTAAAATCACATTCATTTTTTACAGTGAAACCACTGGTGATTTGACTAAATGAAACAATAAATGGCTTACTAACATATGATATTGTTGCATTTGTTTACAGAAATCGACACATTTGATATTAAAGTGTCACTCAGCATTACACCTATAACAGTTTAGCAAACCTAAATTATAACACCACAGAACTGTGATTGTGCATAAATGTTTCTAGATGAACAAACACACATTCGACTAAAGTGTTTGTATTTTAGACATTTTAATTGACATAGCAACGAAATCACATTGGAAAGGTCACCCGTGATGTAGGCAGAAGTACCGCGGTAGAGCGAAAAACTCCATCTCAACTTCAAAATCGTCCGACATCGTTGTTTTACCTTTTTTTTTTGACGTCATGCGTGACCTTTCCAACATGATTACGTAATGCGTGGAGCATCACAGAGCAGTGCAAGACGAGCATTTGTGGTTAAAAAGTACATAATTTTTAATTTTCTTCCAGAAAATGGCCAATGGTTTCTCTAGATCAGACTCTTATTCCTCGTCTGGGATCATGTAGAGCTCTTTGAAGCTGCACTGAAACTGACATTTGGACCTTCAACCCGTTGAACCCCAGTGAAGTCCACTATATGGAGAAAAATGCTGGAATGTTTTCCTCAAAAACCTTCATTTCTTTTCGACTGAAGAAAGAAAGACATGAACATCTTGGATGACATGGGGGTGAGTAAATTATTTTAATTGTGAAGTGAACTAATCCTTTAAAATGCAAAGTACACTATGCATCGACGGTGGAGCCCACCATGTGACGAGTGAAGAAGAGAAGCGATTTACAATTCATCTTCCTGAAGCAGTCACACAGCTTCATTATACAGCGGGTCCCCAGGCGTAATAATCATGATATCAATGACAGGCTTTCTTCAGGCCGCCGCTGCCTGTTGTAAATAAAAATATGTTAATTTGGCTGATGTGTTTAAGCGACATCATTTGTTTGAGTTAATTTGTACAAGATCAGGGGATTTTGAGAAGAGAGACATTACTAATGTTAGTAAAGTAATGCACAGGTTTATGAGAATGATGTTTTGCATGAGTTTCATTCGCTTGTCATTGTGTTTGATATGAAGAGGCAAATGAGATTGAGGTAAAGGAGTATTAATGGTGCAAACTGTTTGTACTCAATTGTAATATTTATAGAATATTAATGAGGCAGAATCAAAAGCCAATGGCAATACACAACTCCAGTTCTCCACATTCAGTCTCAATACTGCCCACTAGCTGTGGAGGTGAAGTCCAGGCTGAAGGTTTTTCTGTGTTGATCTTGTGTTTCACTGAGTCTGGGCTCTCATTCCTCACACAAACTCTTCATTCTTTTGCAAATTAATTATGATTTCATCTTGTCAGAGGTGGACATACATATTTTACTGCTCAATGACAAATTGTCTAGCTTTCAAAAAAAATAAAAAAATAAAATGAAATAAATATATATATATATATATATCTCATCACACAATCTAATCTATTAGGCCTACATCATTTCATTTATTTTTTTTTCAGTTAAATGACTGTGTACATACAGAAATAGGTGAAAACACTGAATTATCATTTAAAGCATTTTGAAACGTTACATGTATTTGTCATTGAATCCTCATGTATGTTTGTCATTTCTACAATTGTTGTATTTTGTACGCTAGAGAGACTTTTTATTTAGAGTACTAGTGTTTTATTTCATTAATTACTTACTATCAACTGGAAAGGTTTTTCATTTTTTTGTGTTTTATATAGTTATGTTGTTTATTTAATATTTTTACTTTCTATATGCTTCAAAGTCTCATCAAGTTTTTGCATTTTTAAACATTTTTGGTTCAAGTAATTTCAAAATGCATAATATAGCGGGTGTTTTTTGCTTTGTAAACAGATACACCTTTTAGTGACATCATTTTTATTTTATTTTATTGTATTTCATTTTTCATTTCATTTTATGTTTTATTTCATATTATTTCATTATTTTATTTTATATTTAATTTAATTTTAGATTTTATTTCATCTCATTTTATTTGATTTCTTTATTTTATTTTATTTCATATTATTTCATTATTTTATTTTATTATTTAATTTCATTATTTTATTATTGTATTTCATTTATTTTTATTTTATTTATTGTATTATTTCATCTCATTGTTTCATTTTATTTTACTTTATATTTTATTGTATTTCATTTTATTTCATTTCATTATTTTATTTCATTTCATTACTTTATTTTATTATTTCATTTAATTTTATATTTTATTTTAATTCATTACTATTTAATTTCATTATTTAACTTTATTTTATATTTTATTTCATTTCATTATTTCATTTTATTTTATTTCATATTATTTCATTTAATTAATTAATTTTATTTTATATTATTTCATTTCATTATTTTATTTTATTATTTCATTTAATTTCATTTTATATTTTATTTCATTTTATTTCATTATTTCATTTTATTTTATTTTATTTCATAATATTTAATTTCATTATTTTATTTTATTATATCATTTAATTTTATATTTTATTTTATTTTAATTCATTACATATTATTTCATCTCATTATTTAATTTAATTTAATGTAATATTTTATTTCATTTTATTATTTTATTTTATTTTTATTATTTTATGTCATTATTTTATCTACAGCAAGGAAGCGCCGCTGTCTTCAGAGGACTATCAGAAGTGAACGCGAGAGAATAAGCGCGGGCGTTCGCTAGAAACCAAATATCGCTCCCGTGTGTGTTTGGGAGAGTGTGGAGCGCGCGCGTGTTGGGAAAGTGGGTGTCGCTGTGCACGCTGCTGGAGGAGCTTCACAGCGATGTGTCGAGGACTTTAAACACACTGTGTCATAGAGTGGTGCAAGGAGGGAGATCGCGCCGTACTGGATCGCGTCCCGCAACATGAGTCCGAGCGTCTCCATTCTGACCCAATGCGTCTGAAGAGCCACTCTCCGCGCGCGATGCTCTGACTGCCGTGTGTTTATATGGAGACACCCTAAAAAACAGTCAACCGGGAAATGGTAACACATGAACCTCCTCACTGGAAGGAACATGGTTGAGAGGAGCAGTAAATTTCTGTTCATCGTTGTCGGCTCGGTTCTGTTCATGCTGATTCTGTATCAGTACGTGGCTCCGGGGATGATGAACTTCGGCTCTCCGCACGGGTACATGCTGGAGGACGATGCGGATCTCTTCCCGACTCCTGATCCACATTACGTGAAGAAATACTATTTCCCCATCAGGGATCTGCAGCGGACTGTGGATTTTGAAATCAAAGGGGATGATGTGATCGTGTTCCTGCACATCCAGAAGACCGGCGGCACCACGTTCGGGAGACACCTGGTCCAGAATGTCCGGCTGGAGGTTCCGTGCGACTGCAGACCGGGACAGAAGAAGTGTACCTGTTACCGACCCAACAGGAAAGAGACCTGGCTCTTCTCTCGGTTCTCCACCGGCTGGAGTTGTGGCTTACACGCGGACTGGACCGAACTGACCAACTGCGTACCGGGGGTTCTGAACAAAAAGGAGAGCAGGATGAAAAACCAAAGGTGAAGCTTGTAGAATTGCTTTTATCTGAGATGTTGGCTGTCTCGAACGCGATGTTTGGTGTGGGCTTCAGCCACAGATTCTGTCTCTGGGGTTTGAGGAGGACGAACTTTAGCGCGAATGCCATTGCCCTCATCTATACAGTGTGTGTTTCACTTATATGGGCTTTTCATATCGAAACCCCAGGTAAGGTCAGTTTTAACCCTGGGTTAAGCAACGTTTCACGTTCATTCACGAAATTAACGTAAACAGCGAGTTGTTCGGCAATAGTAAGTGCATTCCTGGGAAATATCCACGCACTTACGCACTTACGCACGCGTTAACTTTCATACGCTGTAGCTGAAACGGTTAAAATGCCGAACAGCGACGGTAAATAAACGCGTTAACTGGAGTGATTACTATCAGAATATTTAAGACAAGCACAGTGGGTCTGCTATGGTGACACTTCCACGGATTTTGTTGTTGACGTCATGCGTATGCAAATAAGTAAGCTAACCCAAAGTTTATAAATCCTGACTACTCTGAGTAAGATATGGACAGTGTGAAACATGAAACAAGATAACCTGGGATTAAGTTCACTTGGGGTTAACAATGACCCACACTCTAAAAAAATGATGGGTTAAACGTCATTACAACCCAAGTTGGGTTGAAAATGGACAAACCCAGCGAATGGGTTATTTTAACCCAGCAATTGGGTTAAATGTTTGCCCAACGTGCTGGGTAGTTTTATTAAACTCAACTATTGTTTAAAAATGACTATATGTCTGACTTAAAATGAACCCAAAATAGGTTGGAAAATAAAAATCAGACACATAATTACTAGAGGAAACAATAATAATTAAAAGATGAACATTTATTAATAAGCAATTTAATAAATGTTTATTGTTGAAATTTTATTTAATTTAATTATTCATTAAACATATTAATAAATGTTAATTTCCAACATAACATTTAACCCAACAGTTTGGTTAAAACAATTCATTTGCTAAAACAGCCCAATCGCTGGGTTAAAACAACCCATTCACTGGGTTAAAATAACCCAATCCCTGGGTTAAAACAGTCCATTCGCTTGGTTAAAACAATCCAATCGCTGGGTTAAAACAATCCATTCGCTGGGTTAAAACAATCCATTTGCTAAAATAACCCAATCGCTGGGTTAAAACAATCCATTTGCTAAAAATAACCCAATCACTGGGTTAAAACAATTCATTCGCTGGGTTAAAACAGTCCATTCGCTGGGTTAAAACAATCCAATCGCTGGGTTAAAACAATCCATTTGCTAAAAATAACCCAATCACTGGGTTAAAACAATTCATTCGCTGGGTTAAAAATAACCCAATCACTGGGTTAAATCAATTCATTCGCTGGGTTAAAACAATTCATTCGCTGGGTTAAAATAACCCAGTCGCTGGGTTAAAACAATCCATTCGCTGGGTTAAAACAATCCATTTGCTAAAATAACCCAGTCGCTGGGTTAAAAAAATCCATTCGCTGGGTTAAAACAATCCATTTGCTAAAATAACCCAATCACTGGGTTAAAACAATTCATTCGCTGGGTTAAAAATAACCCAATCACTGGGTTAAATCAATTCATTCGCTGGGTTAAAAAAATCCATTCACTGGGTTAAAACAATCCATTTGCTAAAATAACCCATTTGCTGGGTTAAAACAATTAATTCGCTGGGTTATAATAACCCAATCGCTGGGTTAAAACAATTCATTCGCTGGGTTAAAATAACCCATTCACTGGGTTTGTCCATTTTAACCCAACTTTAACCCCAATTTTAACCCAGCATTTTTTAGAGTGAAAAGCCTAAGAATGTAATGAGTTAAGTTGCCGTTTCTGTGGTTTTGTTGAAACTGGATGACAACCTTTAAAAAATGAACATGGTAACCATAATATACCATAGAATATTTTACTGCTGTAAATAACTCCATTGAAACACATTAGAAATGTCTCTGTGATTTGATTTCAGTTCTGTCTTGGCTTATACTCAGTCACCAAAGCTTTAATGTATAGCTACAGGAATTTTAGTAGTTTTAGCAAACCATGTTTACCATGTTAAAGTTTTGTAAAGTGAAACTGCTATCTCAGGTGGAAAGCAGGACTTGCTGTGTCAAATGTTTGTGTCATTTTCGATTTCTGCATGTTTGTGTTTTCTCCGATGATGGAGGTGGAAAATTACTGTGTTGTAAAACAGCCTCTTGTAAACAGTGTGTGCTGGCTGTGGTTGCAGGACTGCATCAGGACACTCGTGCACTCACGTCAGGAATAACTGGCCAGTGGTAGTCAGTGGCAGCTTCGTGTATTCTGGATGGGAAATGTAAATGTGACTTCATTATCTTTCTCCTCTTACATGTGATGGTGATTCTGTTTCAGTCTGATTAAAAGGAGGTAGTTACTGTTTGTGAAGTGTATTATGTTTACTTTTGCAATGATGTGAAATCCATCTCAGAGCCACGATGCACATAGACTGTTTTAGTTTTTAATAGGATTTTTGTGGATTAAATGATCTAAATACATCAGATCAGATTTATAATCACCAGCACGACTCTTCTACCTAAAAGATCTGAGTGTAAAACATCCCTCCTATCACAGCGATGCCATTACCCGTGTTGCTTTTGGCGACCTTAGGAATGCAGCAGAGATATGGATGCACATTCCTCTCCTTGATTAATCTCTCCCGTGATAACGGCAGACGGACCACACCAGTGCTGCTCCTCCCTAATTCATCATGCGTGTGTACATGTTCGCTTTGTCTGTGAAATTAGCACAGGGTCAGTGGTGAAAGAGGTGAGAAGTTTTGTCATTTCTCATTTTTAATATCTGCATTATTCCGATAATTAGATGGGAAATACTGTGCGTAGATAATTTGGATTTGATATGCTGCTTTGTTGCACAGATCTAAGCGCTCTTTTCACATTAGTTGCAGTGATTTGAAAGGACCAATGCAGGGTGCACTGAAGGATTGAAACGTTGCACATTTTCTCAAAGCTGTAAAACTAAATTAAAAAGGGAGATATTTTTGATAGGTTAAAAAGCTCAGAATTTGATTCTAGGCGCTTGAATCATGATGGTGGTCACATTGAAGCCTGTGAGATCTCTTGTGGAGATTTTGAGCTGCTGAGGATTGCTGGGCTGTTTGTGTTTCTATGGGGCTTCATGGTGTTTAGACTTGTTTTTCAAGAAGAAAATATCAACTGTCATAATTTATGCTTACTTATATAGTAGTTGCCAGATTGCATAATTGCTCGATGTAGATGATTGTTTATAATCATAGTTGTCAATGCTGACAGCTGTTGCAGTGGTTGAACATTTCACAGGGATGTGCATTAAAGGTGCAGTAAGCAATTTCAAAGAAATACTGTTGAAAATGGATGGAAAAGAGCACCACAACACACTTGTAGCCAATCAGCAGTAAGGGGCGTGTCCACTCGTGATGGGGGAGGAGATAGAGTGAGACAATCAGCAGTAGGGGGTGTGTTCACTTGTGATGGGGGAGGAGATAGAGTGAGACAATCAGCAGTAAGGGGCGTGTCCACTCGTGATGGGGGAGGAGATAGAGTGAGACAATCAGCAGTAGGGGGTGTGTTCACTTGTGATGGGGGAGGAGAGAGTGAACCTGTCAGCAGTAGGGGGCGTGTGCACTCATAAAGGGGGAGGAGAGAGAGTGAGCCAATCAGCAGTAGAGGGCGTGTCCACTCGTGATGGGGGAGGAGAGAGAGTGAGCCAATCAGCAGTAGGGGGTGTGTTCACTTGTGATGGGGGAGGAGATAGAGTGAGACAATCAGCAGTAAGGGGCGTGTCCACTCGTGATGGGGGAGGAGATAGAGTGAGACAATCAGCAGTAAGGGCCGTGTCCACTCGTGATGGGGGAGGAGATAGAGTGAGACAATCAGCAGTAAGGGGCGTGTCCACTCGTGATGGGGGAGGAGATAGAGTGAGACAATCAGCAGTAGGGGGTGTGTTCACTTGTGATGGGGGAGGAGAGAGTGAACCTGTCAGCAGTAGGGGGCGTGTGCACTCATAAAGGGGGAGGAGAGAGAGTGAGCCAATCAGCAGTAGAGGGCGTGTCCACTCGTGATGGGGGAGGAGAGAGAGTGAGCCAATCAGCAGCAGAGGGCGTGTCCACTCGTGATGGGGGAGGAGAGAGAGTGAGCCAATCAGCAGTAGAGGGCGTGTCCACTCGTGATGGGGGAGGAGAGAGAGTGAGCCAATCAGCAGTAGGGGGGCGTGTCCATTCGTAATGGAGGGAGAGGAGAGTGAACCTGTTAGCAGTAGGGGGCGTGTCCACTCATAATTGGGGAGGAGATAGAGTGAGCCAATCAGTAGTAGGGGGCATATACTGTGTACTGTTTGTTAATTTTTTGTTCTTCCTTATCATGTGTTTGTTATAACTTTATTTTTTTCGCAAAGTATTATTTTGCTTCACTTCAGCTATGATAAGGAGACATCCACTCTTTCATTGCATGTTCATGCATTTTGGGGGCAGAGCAATGAAAGAAGGGGTGTGTCTGTTTGGGCTGATTTCACATATCAACAGTGTTTCTCAGAAATCACTTACTGCACCTTTAAAGTAATTTTATGCTTTGGCAATTGTCATAGTCAGAAGATCAGCAAATAAGTGGAACCATTTTTAATATTTCAGACTGATTCATTAATAAAGAATGGTTCATAATTTATTTGTTTCTGTGCATTGGTTGCATTTGCATCATTTTAATTGCAGTCTGGCTCCCTAATTATATGTGTTGTCATGATGTTGACAATCAATTCCAAAGTTTATTTGTCACATTTGTGAAATGCATTTTATTGTAAAATACTCTGAGATGCGTACTTCAGACCTCTTCGGTCTTGACTGCTTATTCTCGAGATCAGGAGCCTGTTGGGCGGCCGCAGCTCAGGGTTTAACACCTGTTGTCAGTCCATTGCGTTACAGTTCACGGAAGCCAGCGCCATTCCCACCAACAGGCAGGAAGCCATCTGACAGCTGTGCCAATCTGCATGCTTGTTAGACATGTTTAACGGGCTTGTTTACATTCAAATCTCTCTCGGCTCCTGAGACTTTGGAAGCGTCGCTCTCTCTCCTCTTCGTGACCGTTAACATAGCGAAGGACGAGCTTTTAATTACACGTAGGTCTTATTCGGATTGTTGAGAATTTCCAGAGTCACATTTTCCAAATCGCATTCACGCCGTGCTGGTCTCTGGGGACCTGGTGGACATGTGAGCGATGGGGGCATTTTAATTGCTTAACGAGATGTGTATCACCACACATTCTCAATGAGGCACCGGTTTCAGTCGGGAAGCCATCTGCCGAGCGGTGTGTGTGTGTGTGTGTTGCTTTCAGGCATGAGGCACAGGGGTTTCAGATAGAGCAGTGGATGGAGACCAGCTTCTCGTGTGGGTGTGAGGTGTGAGAATGTTTCCCACAGCGATAGGCGTGTGCAATCAGCCACCAGCGGTTGTGTTTTTTTCCTCCACGATGGACTACCAGGCATTGCCCCTGCTGCTCTAGACAGTATGTAATCTGTTTAATGAAGGGTGTGCGTCTGCTCTTTGACCAGTATGCTTGGTAAGAACAGTAGAAAGGGGGCTGCTGTCTGAGAGTTTAACAGTTCAACCCGAAATGAAAATGTGTCATCGACTTCCCCTCATGTTGCTCAAAACTAGGGATGCACTGGCAGATAATGATAAGCTAATAATAATTTGGTATAGAAGCTTGTTTCTGCCACTAAATAAATAAAATAAAATGGGTAATTGCGACTTTTTATCTCACAATTCTGACTTTTTTAATTGCAATTGCGAGATCTTTCGCAGCTTATTGCGTTTGCATGGTCAAATACACACACAGCTATGTCAAAATGCACATCGTGTGAACTCTGTGGAGTATTATTCACATAAACGCAGTCTGTCATGTCCTACGCGAATGTAAAGAGTTAAATCAGTTCGATGAGTTCATTCTTAAAGGGACAGCAGCCTCATAAACTGTTGCTGTCTGTTTCTTTAATGTTATTAAATAAATCACTCATTGATTTTGACTGAATCATTTTTGTATCTTTAATATCAATCAATTTATATTTACTTCATAAAGTAAACACAATACAGTGTTTTATTTTTACATGTAATTCTTCAATTTCTATAGTATTTCTTACTACATATTAAATAAATGTAGGCTACTTTACTTGAAAATTTTTACTTTGTATATTTTTTCTATTGTATTTGTATTGCATTGTTTGTATTTTGATTCTTTGGTCCAAAAATCAAAATTAAATAGCATGCCTTGCTTTATTACAGAAGACTCAGTCATGTGTGTAATGATTCAGTCAGCTTAAATTACATTTGTTTTGTAATATTGGGTCAATTAAAAGGAAAAGTGAAAAATTAAATAAATTTCAAAGTTCACATTTAATTCAGAGGGATTTTTTTTTCTTCAAGACCTATTAAACCGTCTACTGCAGTCGAATAGGAAAAGTAACACACAAATCTATGCATATATTGAATCGAAAATTGATTCCAAATCGGTTTTTAAATGAATCGTGACCTCAAGAATCTATTTGAATAGAATCATGAGGTACCACAAGATTTACACCCCTACTTAATTCTTAAGATTTCAAGTTTAGCAAAACATCCAGGTTGCTGTTTTCCATACTGCAAAAAGAGGATGGTGATTTTTTTTTTTTGCTGCTTTTATAGCTGTGAGAAACTGACAGAAATGTTGCTGTTCGGTCTGTCTTTCATAACAGAGTTCTCATTTATGGGTGAATTGTCTCTTTAAGTAATCTATTTGCTGTGATTTCTCATTTCTAGCCGTCATAGACGAAGATAGAATCGCGGTTGGGGGCAGCCTGGTTAGGAGGCTGGGCGCAGTGATCAAGCAGACACAATTAACTTGAAATGACAAGGTGCCGATGGGACAGCAGACCACACTGTCATGTTCCTGTTATACCAGACATTTATTATGATTATTTTGGCGAAAAATGAAATTGAACGTTTTATTGGCATGCAGTTGTGAGCTGCAACGAGTCATTTGAAAACTATTATAGTAGGCCTACATGAGCTTGCCTTCAGATCATGGAGAGAGAAATATCTGTCACTGCTGTAATTATTAAAGGCACAATATGTAAGATTTTTTGAATAAATATTCAGAAACCACTAGAACAGTTTTATATATTTTGTTGACATTTTTTGTACTTGCATTATCCCAGATGTTACCAAGAATGTTTAAATCCAGAGAATTTAGCAATTTTAACCAGGACACGGACCGTGTCCGTGCGTCGCCTATCAATGACATCATACCCGCGTTACCCATACCCGGTTTTATTTTGTAGAAACCATGGAAACGCCAAAGACACTTTAAAATATATGTGTAATGTTAATAATCTCATCCATGGACATGATTTCTGCCCGTCGGATTCTTTTCCACCGGCTGTGAGGTGAAGACAACATCTCCCATAATTCTGCGCTCAATCTCAAGCTACACCTTTGTTTTGAATAGGCGACCTCTAGTGGCGAAAAATTACATATTGTGCCTTTAAAAGACAAAATAGAAAGAAAAAAACTAATCAAGTAAATCAGAATGAAGTGAGGTCCAGACCACACTGGAAATCCAATTTAGAAGAAAAAAAAAAAAAAAAAAAAATTAAAATAAAGTTTTAAGATTTTAAACAATTTAAAACAAATGAATGCTATGGCATTAAATGAATATTGAATATGAAAGTCATAATTTACTATTTATATACATACACACAGTATATAGGAATGCATGATATATCAGCCACCATATCGGTATCGGCCGATATATGTTTATTTTTAATGTCATCATTATCGACCCGATAAGAACACTGTGCTGATATATTAAAGTTATTATTTCCTTCAGCTGAGACACTTCAGATGCTCACTGTCCTCCATTATGATTTTGAATTGCTTGAAATGTGATTGAAATCACTTCAAAAGGAAAATACAGTTCAGTACAACGTACAGCACAAGTCTGACATATAGACTACATAATATTATAATGATTATAATTGTGTGCTTGAGACATGGCTTTTAATGAAGAGACTTTTGATTTTGTAATCAGAATCTCAAAATTATATAAAAATAAGATTTAGATTTAGATTTATCGGCCAATATATCGGTTATCGGCTTTCAAATATAAAGAATTATCGGTTATCGTTATCGGTGCATTCTTAAAATATATATATACTCTTCCTAATTTTTCAGTTCAGCTTTTCATTTAATTAGTCATGTTGACAGTATTGTACCAAATAAATATTTTTAATTGAAGCATTAGTGATCTTAGACTTTTGGACCCCGCTCTGAGAATCTATAAATATGTGTTCTCCTGGGAATGAGCCCATGTGTGTGTGTTGTGTGTTTGTGTGTGAATGAAGGGAGAGGATTCTGGGCCGTGTGCACCTACTGTCACTTTTTCCCCATGTCCTGTCTATTTAAAGATATTGCAGCAGATTTTGAGTCCTAGTCCAATAAACTGGCACAGAAAATCCTGCGGTACTGCTGTCAGTCTTTTCTTTTAATTTCGTATATATATATATATAAATATGCACTCATTTCTTCAGCCTCTCTCTCTCTCTCTCCTCATATCTCTTCCTGTTCCTTCAGCGGTGTCAGTGTCTAATCAAACAGGCAAGATAATTTTCCACACTGTGGCTTTATGGATAAGGGCCGCACAGTTTACCCCAAGCGTGACTAGAACATTAGAGAAAATGTATTTTCATGGAAGATTTACTATGGCAGGTCTTACTAATGGACAACTGCCTTCTGTATTATGAATAACAATATTTGATGTGCTGGACACACCCACAGTCCCCATCATGATGTCATGAACCAGTGACATTTTGTTTAGCCTGTATATGGGTCGATTTAGGTCTTTGCTAGGTCAACTGCTTTACTGTGACATTAAAAAGATCTTAATTTGTGTTCTGAAGATGAATGAAAGTCTTGCGGGTTTAGAACGACATGAGAGTGAGTAATTAATGACAGAATTTTCATTTTCGGGTGAACTAACTCTTTAAGTGTGTGTGTGTGTGTGTGTGTTGGTGTAGATTTGCCGCTCCACAAATTCTAGTCTGATGTGGTGAGCGGTTGTGATCGTTGTGGTTTGGAGGTCAGTAGCTCGGAGCTTATAAAATCCTCCAGCTCTCCGCAGGAACCCGGATTCTGGCTCTGGGAGCGTGAGCCAGATGGCTTGGCGGTCTCCAGATCTGTTTGGAGCAGAAAGCAGAGGTTCTGACGGGACGGTTTTTCCCGGGCCGGTAAGGAAATGAGCTCGGTGCCGGGCCGGATAGCAGTAGGCTGACCTCGATGTGTTAATCCCATCAGATCAGTGTGGATTAAATACAGGCTGCTCAAAGCCCGTTATGTGGTAATGCGGAATCTGTGGCCGCCCACCGCGAAATCACCCCGTGCTTTTAGACCAGTGACTCGAAGAACATTTGATTTCTATGTTTGCCTCCTATCTGCATTTTCATTGTGATATGAATAATTAATCTTGTATTCATTATTAGATATTCTAGGTCTAGGGATGGGACACTAATCATCCGACTACTGACTAGATGCACACCGTGAGCCTCCCGCCATGAGTATTGATGATGTTAGGGTTAAAAATAATTCATCTTAAAGCGACGTTTTGTGTAATGACGTACATTAGGTTTTATGTTACATATTATGTTGTTAACTGAATGTTTATTGCCTTATTTTAGTGTCGTGTGCCATGATTGTGTTTAGTATTTGTGTGCGTGACGCGGTGCATCTTCTGTATGTTAGTGGGTTAATGACATGCATATTTGTGTGTTCAAGTGCATTACTTACTTCTAAAATAATTTGATAAATTCATGACATGCATCACTTTATTCTATAAAACCTATTTAGTTTGAATTCATTTTTAGTACTTTTAAATAATACATATTATTATTTTATGTTTTGTTATCTGAAACCCCCAAAATGTCAGGTGGTGCAACTGTCCGAACGAATGACTAAGAAAACTATTTAAAATGGTGTTTTAATAAAAAAAAAAAAATGAAATACTATTGCATCATTTTGGGGTTGAGATAATTGAAAAACTTTTGTCTAGCAATATCATTCTCAAATGTCAGGGTGGCACAACTGCAAACATGGGACTTTTATTATGAATTCACAAGGTAATAGTAGTAAACATGATAATGCATCATCCAGTCAAAAGGTTTGTAGATCTCTCTCAAGAACAGGTACTAATTTCAAGTATGGGTAGGTTGGTACACTTTCCATGTCAGGTGGTACAACTACAGTATATTATTTGGTTGTACCACCTGACATAAAAACAGTCAAAAAATGAATTTAAACACTTTGAAATGTTATTTAACAACTGAAACATGTTTAAACACGTTGTCCATGACTCCAAAAATATGCTTTACATCAGTTTTGAAAAGATTTTAAATAACATTTATTTGTCTAGATTCTTATTTTGCCCACTGATCCTTATTCATATTTCTGTAGATCAATGAATTTGCCATTATGATGTCATCTAGTGACATTTAGCTTCCAGTTTTAGCTACTTTTAATTGAAAGCATTTGGCAACACTGAACCTACCGACTGAAAATATGTAACTTATCCCTTCTGAGGGCATCACAGGGCATCATTCCACTTCATTTCCATTACAGGATGAAAGCCCGGCTTCATATCACTGGCTCTGACTACTGAAAAGCTTCTTGTTTACCTCTTTCTTTGCTGATTATCTTGGCCCATTTCTGCTTGTTGTCTGTGGAGGTTTGGTAATTGCTCGACAGCGTTCAATAGTGTTTCTCTTAGATAAGCTGTTTGTTTTTCTTCTTTCAAAGAACGCCTTGTGCTAAGAGGTGCTATCGCTCACATTTCAGAGAGAGCGTTTTTTTTGTCATCTGACATCTCAACTGTGTGAAGACAAAGTGCTAACAGAGATTATAAGTGTGTGTGAAGTGATCTAGGGCAGTTCAAGGGAAGGTCGTGACTGGCTGACGGTGTTTTAGGATCAGCATGCTAAATTAGCCAAGGACGCTGAGCTCTAGCAAACAAAGTGCTTACCTCGAGAAGCTTCCTCTCTGTCTGTGTACTTCATGAACTTAAGTTACATGTGTAAAGATATGAGTCTTCTGCTGTTGTTCTCAATAGCATCTCTGTGTTTTACATTCTAGTAGCTTTGTATTAAAGTGTGTGTGTGTATATTAGGGCTGTCGATTTACAAAATAGACACTAAAATTCAAGAGTTTCAAAATTCAAAATGAGTTTTCATCTCATTTATAGTTATAGTTAAACACATGAGTGCTGTTTTTTGGCTCGAGTGCAAATGTGAGATTGTTTGAGATTGATCTTATACAACTGTTCAATACATAATAAGTTATTATTGTGTTATTTTAGACAAAATATTGTCTGCTTTTGCTCAGTTTTGCCAATGAAAATATTACCTATAAAGCCAGAGCAGATAATCCATGTTTTGAGCGAATCAATGGGGTGAATGATTCAATGACTCATTCATAAAGAGAGCCATTTACTTCATTCCTGAATGAATCAGCTGTTTGAACGAATCGAATGAATGAATGATTCAATGACTTACTCATTTAGACATCTTCCGCCACCCACTGGAAGTTTTAGTTTCTTATTTAAAAATATATTTCATATTTCCATATTAATTAAAAAAAACATTAAAGGCATAGTTCACCCAAAAACAAAAATTCTGTCATGCTTTACCCTTGTGACCGCCGAAGCCAAAAAGTTTGTGTAATAGCCTAAATTCAAATAAAATATTGAATCAAATAATATTTGATGCTTTTCTCATTTAACACAATAATGACTTTCAGTTATCTTTTGGGGGTAATTTCTCAGCCAAATTTGATTGCGATTAATCATCTAATTCCATTAAAGATTTGAATAGCTTGACAACCCTGATATATATACAAATATATATTTTGTGACAAATTCTATTTTATTTGATATATCTGTTTAAACTGCCATGACACAGTTTATCACTCCACATTCTAAATAATCCGATTTTATTTTTTTGTATTTCTGTTGTTTTACTTCACAGCCAGGTCAGTTTCTCGACTTACTCATATATTAATATGAATGAGATGAAGGAAGTTCTCGGCCGCTGTCTGATAATATGGATCCTGTGGCCCGTGAAGAGAAACGTGCCCTTGAGCTGGACCTAATGTCGGCACTGCATGATTGAGCGCTTCAGTGCCTCCTCTATCTCTAATGGCTTTTTAATAAACAAAGACTTGACCACCCTTCAGCCTGCCCTTTGTGTTTAGCATAAATGAATGCATGAAGATGAACACAACTCCGCTGTTAATGCTCGAGTGGATGTGTTCGCTCTGCTCTCTCGCTCCTGCTATCGCTTTGTATGTGTGCAGTTTGTGCTTGTTTTTCAAAAATATTCTCTCTGCCTTTCGCTCTCATTACTTTTTATTATTATTCCTGTGTGATTTGGAATCTTCACGTCCCAGTTTTGGCCAGCGTGTCTCCTGCCGAAACATTGCTGGCGTTAAGACGGACATTGGCTTTGAAGTCTCGTTGTGTGCCGCGCTGCCAGGTAAAGCCCTCGGCGATAGCACCAAATTGATTTCCGCGTGCTGTGGACAAATTGCCATGCAATGACTAATTAGCAAACATTTTTATAATTCATAATTAGGGCCTGCACTCTCCCTGTGTGAGTTGGCTCGCTGCCGAGCATTAATTTGCAAAGCCACAAATTCCACCTCGAAATTATAAAGACTCTCAACCTCCCCCAACCAACAGCTGAAGCAGGTGTCTTCACTTTTTCTTAAAGAGCGTCTTGTGTTAGTGTTCACAAGAGCTGCCTCAGAAACCTGTGTGTCAAGACTGCATCCGAAAAACCGCAATGGGTGAAAGTTTTACAGGCGAAAACACAGTTTATATGATCTAGGTGTATAGTGAAAGATTTTAATACTCATACTTGATTTTAAATGGTCAACCACTGCACATATTACATGACTGACCGGGAAAACTGTTTCCCCACATATGCGGCCTCTGTAAGTATATGATTATAAAAAAAATATATATTTATGCCCCCTTTTCACAAGATGTAATATCAGTCTCTGGTGTCTCCAGAATGTGTCTGTGAAGTTTCAGCTCAAAATACCCCACAGATCATTTATTATAGCTTGTCAAATTTGCCCCTATTTGGGTGTGAGCAAAAACACGCCGTTTTTGTGTGTTCCTTTAAATGCAAATGAGCTGATGCTCCCGCCCCCTTTCCAGAAGAGGGCGGAGCTTTAACAGCTCAACAACAACAAAGCTGGAGAATCTCACGCAGCCAAAATGATGTACATGGCCCCGCCCCCTTTGTTGTGTGTTCTCGGGGGCGGGGCTTATGTAAATTTTAGGGTTAGTGATGTCATCAAACCAGGAAGAAGCTCGTTGTAGTCCCTACCAGCCATTTGTTGTAGTCCTTAAAAAGCAGTTTCTGTAAAAGAAAGTTACTCTTTGCATTGAACTTTGAGTGTCGTAACTTTGCAAATGTTGTTTATGATCAATCAGCAACATTACACACTAACTAAAGTTAAAAAAGTTATTTTATCCACAGTACTATCGTAATATAATTCTAGACTGTGTGTAAATGACTAAGTAGAAAACAACTGAACAGAAGTTTCTGAATAATGACTTCATGCTCATGAGTTAGTCTCTCGTCTGTGCTATTTTATTTTATAAAAAAACAGGTTAATGATTTTTAGTACAAGTGCTTCCCACATAACAAGCATTCCTATAATGAGCATTTGCATAACTGCTTAACATTTGCATGACAAGCTCCTTCCTATAAACAAATGTTTTTAAAGATGAATTTTCAAAACTTTATTAAATTGCTTGCAGCAACTGTTATGCATCTTAGTGTCTTTGTGCTTTGTGATCCACCTCCCAATTAAATGAGTAGGAAAGAATTTTTTTTGGTAAAATAATTAATTTGGCGCAAAAAAATGGTGCCTGCAAAAAAAAGAAATGTTTGAAAGTTGTAAAATATTGTGCATGCCTTTGTAAACTTCGGAAAATTGATTGATCAATTTTTAAAGATCTCAGTGACCTACTGATGCTGTTTGATAAAGCTTAAGAGAGGTCAAGTGTGTATCTATCATTCATGCACCTTTGAGGTGTGTCGAATAAGTATCCAGTGAACGTACCAAATATCTAGAAGTTGTAGAAAGTAGTTTGATGGTGCAGTGGTGCAGACCAGAGTCCTTTTAACATCAGATTTTGTGTTAGGTGTGTGCAATGATGTGAATGAAGTTTAAAAATGAAGTGTGCAAAAAGAGTCTAAAGTGTTGCCCGGATGGGATTCATTTTCTAAAAACGATGTTTGAGTTATTTGAGGCTATTAAGGACAGATATCTGTAATTTAATTAACTGATTTGGATGTGATTGGGATCTTTGTAGAAATTACCAAGTGGGAGGATCTGTAGTCATGAGCATGATGAGCTTTGGATGCGGTTATATGGGATAAATAATTGAATTACAATATTATCTTTTAGTGTTGTCAATCTGTATCGATGCTGAAATATCTGAAACGGTTCTAATACTCCTTTACTGCAGTATCGATACACTAATAGCAGCTGCACGTTCTCACTCACCCGTCTCATTCGCTCTGGTTGAATAGTGCTTGTATTGAGCATAATTTTAGTCATTCATGCTCACACCAAAATCGCTCGCGCTACTGATGTGTTGCGCACATAAAGCCACCTCTCAAACAGCTTGAGAGTACCAAATTGACTTATTTTTAGTGGCTTATTGCGCTTAACCGGTCAAATACATACAAAATTATGTCAAAATGTCGAGTATTCAGGTAAATACAGTCAGTTTTGGAATGTAAATAGAGAACATGCATGTTGTGTAACAGTATATTGGATCCGTGCATAAGCTCTTAAAGTGACAGCAGCCTAATAAACCTGCTGAATAACTTTTGTAACTGTAATTGTAAGCATTAATCTTTATTTAATTTTTACATTGAAATCTATCCAGTGTTATTTTACTTTCATTTCTGTAGTATTTCATACCTGAACACTACTGTTAGACCCACCTGAAAAACTTAAAGCATGTTTATTTCATTTGCCTCTTTATTCTGTTGTATTTATTGGTGTTATTGTTTGCAATTTGTTTATTTGTTCTTATTTTATTATTTGTGTCTTTTTATTTGTAAATGTAGTTATTATTGTAAGCTATTGCAACAAATTTACTCAAATTATCAAAAAAAATATGAGATAACTAATAAATCATCTGTGTGGCGATAGTTTTCCTATCGAAAATGGTATCGAATATCGATATTTTTCAAGGTATCAAAGTTGGAAATTGCAGTATCGTGACAACACTATTATCTGCATAATTAAGGGAAGGCGTTGATTAATGATGCTTCTACAATGGCTATTTTGAACAGTTCATGATCAGACTCTCCTTATTGATTTATTATTTGTTGTTTTACTCAGAAAATTGGCAATAAGGAAGTTGCACATGACAGCCACTCAACGAAGGTCAAAGGAAATGAGGAGAGTTAGGCCGGAAAAACAATAGTCAGTTTGCTTCATAATTTCAACATGACATGTTAAATCCTAACAGGATAAAATCCCCATGCATGTCTCGTCTGAGTAGGGCTTAAGACTCCCAGCCTCCCGTTCCCCGTGTCCCGTACCGCCCGCTCTAGAGAGCCCTGAACTGGGGAGGAAAGTTTATTCGTGGGGGCCGTATTATGGCACATGATGTTCCCGTATTATGCGCTTTTCTGCTGATACGGCCATGCTGTCGACAACTCCAGTGAGCTGGCAGCTCCGCGCGGCGTTATCTGCTGAAGAGAGAGAGAGAGAGAGCACAGGCTTGATTTATTGCCTCTGCAGAGGAGAGAGCGAGAAAGGAGGGGTGAAGAGCGAGATTCTTTCTTTGAGTCTCTGGAGTTGAGTGAGACAGGTTGGAGTTTGAGCCGAGAGAAGGAGGAATCCAACTGAATGAAGAGGTGCTGATTTTTCTCCCTCCTCATCAGCAGGAGGCTTTTCCCAAACTTCTCTACTTCTCCACATCCTCTGTGTGCAGCCGATTCTTCTGTGTCCCTCTCCTGGGAACCTGTTATAGACCTCGTCTGACCGCTGCTCAACAAAAGCCTCTCTGGAATTACCCAGCATGCCTCACGGTCTGCAGAGAGTTGTGCCTTGATGCTTTTCGGGTGGTGGAGGGAGAGAAACCCCGCTGTGTTATTAAGCCCGGTTTGAGTCCAAACTCAGCCGTGAGAATCCCAAGATAGCTTGTGTGCAGCTTTATTCCTGTATGCTTGTTTGCCCAGAGAATTTGCATAACACCTCATAAATTTGTACAATCGGTTACACATTAGCAATGTCTGACTTGGGTAGTCTAAGCAAATAAACTTTAGTAAATCATTCACTGAGTGTAATAGTTGATTTCTGCTTCACTCTTACAGAAACGCACCATGGTTTGCTTTAAAAAAATGTCTAATTCAATGAAAGTTTGATTACCATAGAAAATCATTTTGACCCACACTTCAATTTGTTAATACAGTCAAAAACTGATTCAAGTAATACACTTACAAAGGAAGTCTGTGGACGGAGATATTTTAAAAAGCATAAATTGTCAATTTCTCTGTCCAAAAATGTATTATTTGAACTGTAAAACAAATTTTAGTCTTTTAATTATTATTCTATTATAATACTATTATTATAACTATTATATTATATTATATTATATTATATTATATTATATTATATTATATTATATTATATTATATTATATTATATTATATTATATTATATATTATATTATATTATATTATATTATATTATATTATATTATATTATTGATTGGCTGAGAGCCGTGCGAAATTCCCCCAGTACTTTGCTTGCGGCGACTGTCATGGCGGTCGAGCAAATCCACCATAATTTTTTACAAATACTACTGTTATTGTGTAACGGAATGTAGTTTTAAGAGTTTTTTTAGGCGAGAATGTAGTTATTTAGACCTCAAATATGTGACTCATATATAAACATAGCACCTATTTTATAATTTGTTTAGACGTTTTCGGAGATGCGAGCTCCAGGCCTTCAGCGGTCATTCAGCGCTCGTGTACCCGCCGAGAACAGCTTCATCTCGGCCAATTCATTCGGGAATTTGCCGCTGGCTCTTATGTAGATAGTGGTTAAACATGAGGTATAATTCATTTGGGGAATATCAAATGAGCACTCTTTGGTCTTATTAATCTATTTCTTGTTCCAGAGCAAAATGATTTTGGTTTAGGGGAAAATTAAGTTTCATAACTTTATATTTAGGCTATGTTTAACTTTAGTCCTGTACTAGAGTGCTGCTTTTGTACGTTTGTCAAATGTCAAAAGGTCATTCGGTTTAACCATCCAAATGCATTTCATTTGTGATTAAAATATCTTAAAATGTAATAAATGTATATATTTTTTATTCTGGCATGATTTTATAACATCATATATCAACATAGTGCAAAATGGTATTAAAATTATGTGAAGAAGTCGTTGCTTTGTTATGAGAAAGAATGTCCGGAAAAATGAATTTCATTGATGTCATTCGGAGTAACCAATATAAAGGGAACATTTTGGATCAATTCATGCGGTCAATGTCATGTGACATCATTCAGACACCTGCAAAAGACCACATGGTCCTGAAGCAAATTAACTCTCTTTTAACTATTTGAAAAATTCATGTTTTCACTTGATCATACGCATGTCCCGAAACATCAGGTCATTCGGTACAACCGCTATAAAACATGGAAAATGTTGTAATATTTTAAAAACTTGTACTAAATATAAAATGTTTGATTGTCCTTTTGCTAGCTAGATATCAATCTGTTAGCATTTTTTTTTTTTTTAAATATCATTTTGGTTTATATGCTGTTGAATCAATGTTTAATGATCGCGTGCGTAAGCAGTTCTATCGCTTGTTTCTGTTTCTGTTATAGGGAAATTCTGTCAATGTCAAGGAAGCGTTGTGTCATAAAAGACATTCTGTCAATGATGGGAAGAGTTAAACATCAATGAAACTGCCAGAGTTCTTTCTGAGAAGTCATTCACTTCAGCTCCATTGTTTATTTTAATTTTTGTTCACAAGAAGTGTCTGTTTCCTGAACATTAGAGATGCCATACTCCCACTTGAGTGACTTTACACACTTTATGTTTGGGAAGGTTTATTTAATGAACTGTTCATATGAAGCGCATAAATCTCGTCTGTGCCCGGTCTGGCTGTCAGTCGTCCCGTTTGCCACAAAAGCCCTTCTCTCCGTCTCTCTGAGAGCAGCAGGAGGGAGATGGGATCTCTGCTAATGTGAGGCCTCTTAAAAACAAGCTCCCAGATCTCTTGTGTTTTCCAAAGGAGAGATTTACATTCTTTTGCATGGAAAAGTGGGGTCATTGTTGGTTAAAACGACCTCACCCTGCGTCAACAACCAGCTGAGATCGGAGTTCTGATGAGCTTGTGTGAATCATGCAACTTTATCTTTGTGTTTTTTGTTGCTGCACACAATGTTGCATGTGCAATTTTTTTCAGTGAGGGGGGCATTTGCTGCCGAATGAGTTTATGAAGTAGAAAGGATAGGAATAGCTCACCCGAAATTAAAGTTGTCATCATTTACTCATCCTCGTGCCATTTGCAACTTATAGGACTTTTTTCTTCTATGAAACACAAAAGGAGATGTTTTTTAGAATGTGTGAGCTGCTCTTTTCCATACAACAAAAGTCAGTGTGTCAGTGTGCATGTTTTAGCAAAAAGTGGGAACGAAATAGTAAATTGTGTGCATGTTTTTGCAAATCGTGGGAACGAAATAGTAAATTGTGTGCATGTTTTTGCAAATCATGAGAACGAAATAGTAAATTGTGCGAATGTTTTTGCAAATCGAGGGAACAAAATAGTAAACCGTGCGCATGTTTTAGCAAATCGTGGGAACGAAATAGTAAATTGTGTGCATGTTTTAGCAAATCAAATGAACGAAATAGTAAATTGTGCGAACGTTTTTTCAAATCGAGGGAACAAAATAGTAAACCGTGCGCATGTTTTGCAAATCGAGGGAACAAAATAGTAAATTGTGCACACGTTTTGCAAATCGAGGGGAAGAAATTGTAAACTGTGCACATTTTTGCAAATTGAGGGAACGAAATAGTAAATTGTGCGCTTTCATTTTCAATTTTAGTAAATTTTGTACTTAGCTTCAACTTATTTCATTTCCAACATTTCTAATTTTCATTTTTTTTTCTCGTTTTTAATAGTTTTAGTTTTACTTAAACCAAAAGTGTGCACATTCCAGACAAGTTTCTCATGCAGGAGACACTTCTAGGATTTGACATTTCCCACTCCCATTCCTTCTCTTTTCCCCCAGAAACTTCCTGTTCCTGTCAATAAATGGGGTGAAAAGCCCAATAAGTATAAAAATGGGGTCCTGTGTGGTGAAAGCCCTTGTGATTCCCTCTGTTGGGTTTAAACTGACTCCAGTGATAGACTGAGTACTGACGCTCCTCAGCCTTTATTTGAGGGCTGACATTTCAGCAGACGTTGATACACTCCATATCAGTGCTTAAACATGATGGATGACTCACAAGAGCTTTGTTGACTTGTTAGTAGATCACACAGCAGCTTCTGGTAAAAGCAGGTCTATGCAGCGACTGAAGATCGCAGTCTTGGAGTCATTGGCCAGCCGTGTCGGCATGAATATGCTCTTGAAGATGAGGCCTGAGCACTGACTATACATTTAACTCTCATGTTCTAGAACGTATTTAACACTTACTTTTTATTGAGTTTTTTCTGATCTGATAATCTGGTCAAATTCTTCCTAAAACTCTGTTTGAAAGTGTTCTTTCTTCTCTTTACACTGTTATGTTGGGCTAGATTTAGTGTGTATGTCTCTTGAGGGCATATTTAACACTCACATTTTACTTCTAATTGTTCAGCACATCTCAAGTCAAGAATTGTGCAGGTTTTTGCATATATTTCTACTATCAGAGTTTGAACACAGTGTTGAATTGCTTTCTAATATGGGCTTTCACTAGAATATAAACATATTGGATTGCATTTTTTTTGTGGCGTCTGGGGAATGAAACTTACAAGTGAGCACTCAGCAAACAGGGATGATCCTGTAAACTTGTAGGTTTGTTTGCTGATTTACTTAAACAATTTGCACCAGCTAATGTGATTTGCTTGAGCACAGGAAGTGTGGCCTGTGCCATCACCTTTTGTACAGGGCAGAGAGAGTGAATTAATGAGAGAGAAAGAGACTCTGGCTATTAGAAACTGGAGGGATGAAGTAAATAATGCAAGGAGAGGCAGAGCTCCAGACTAACATTTGAGAGATGGGTTAATTTTATTATAAAATTACTATTGTTTTGCATTAATAAATGCGGTTACTAATAATAAGCCAATAAATGCCATCTACAATAACAAACCATCTACTTGTTATAGTGGTAATTTCATGTCTTTTTTTTTTTAATAAAAGTGTTTGTTTGCCAGGAAGTGTTATTTTTCCTACATCTTTAAACTTTTAGTTTTACAAATCATCACTTTAAAAATGACATTTAAATTGGATGATATTAAGAGCTTTAAAGTGCTGGAAAAAGTGTGAAGCACATGAAAGCCCTTGAAAAGTGATCGAGTTTCACTCTCAGGAGGTTGTAGCGGTGTGACGAGATCTCGTGCCGCAAGATTAAAATGTGATGGGATTTCTCGTTGAGATGAAAAGCTGTCTTGTGATATTGCCATAATGGAGTGTGAGGGTGAAATTAGGATAGAATATGCCACAGCTGTGTTTTCATTACACCTCCACTGTCATTTTGCTTTTTATAGAAATAAAAATAATTTAATTCATTTGGATAACGGTCGCTTTAATTCCATCCAGCTCATCCAACATGAGCATGTAGTGCAGCAGGAATCAGAGTTCACTGATCACGTGACAAGAATGAATGACGAGATGACTGACAAGACCATGGCGGAGGATTCGTTGCACAATACTGTGTAAAAATCTTGTCTTGTTCTTGTGAACTCAATCTCGTGTCTCGTCTTGTGAGCTAACCGTCTCGTCGCACCCCTAGAAGGTTGTACGAACCCCTGAAATGTATGTTGTAAAAACATTTGAACATTTCTGCCACAATACCATGGTTACAGTTGCCGTTTCTACATTAAATCCATGGTGAACGTTGGTGATTTGTGGATTGAAAAGCCTTCTATAACTTGTTCGTTCATGGCACAGTGTTTCTGGATTCCACGTCAGCACTGTTTGATCTGATACGGTTTATAACAGAATTCTGCGCTGAATTTGAACACTTCTCGCAGCGATGTTATTAATACTGCTGAGAATTCAAACGCTTTCTCACAAGAGATCCCAGCATTGTGTAGTAACGGTGTCATGTGATCGAGATCGTCCCACGAGTAAACCTCTTCTGTGCTCTGTTATTGCTCAAACTAGCGCTGTTTCTTTCCACTTTTGTTTCGTTTGCCATTTGTAATTTCTCACATGCAGCAGGAATGGCAGCTCTTATCAGTTGGGCAACATGGTGGTGGCACCAGTGCGACCTCTAACAATATTTAGCCGCATCAGCAGGAAAAAATGTTGAAAAATGCAGCCATTTGGTAGCAGTCTGGAGCCCTGAGATGT
This sequence comes from Megalobrama amblycephala, assembly GCF_018812025.1. Taxonomy (NCBI): domain Eukaryota; kingdom Metazoa; phylum Chordata; class Actinopteri; order Cypriniformes; family Xenocyprididae; genus Megalobrama; species Megalobrama amblycephala. The sequence goes on along the minus strand of NC_063060.1, from coordinate 45,870,983 downwards.
GAGGGTGATTTTGGGCGGGAGGTTGGGAATATTCCGTCATAATCCAGCTGTTTCCATGATATGAATCAGGTGACCTTTGGCTGTCAGCATCTCAGTCCATTACAGAAGATGATTTGCCATCAAGGAGAGAAGAGAAATGCGCAAGGTTGCAGCGGAAGCAGAAAAATGTATATCCACTGACAGAAAGCCATAATGTAAGAGAGGGAGATGGAGGGAGGAGGAAATGAAGAGTGAGTGTATGAAAGAGTGAAGGAGCGCGAGCACTTGGCAGGAGTACAATGAGATGTCATTTTTTTTCGCTCTGTTTGTATGTTGATGTATTGAAAGGATTTGTCTGCCTGCCATGAGTGGGAGTGTCCCTTGTGGCTTCCTGTTGTCTGGATCACTTTTCATTTTTTACACACTTCACAAGTTCCTCCTGATGTCCACGTCACTGATACCGGGAGGATTTCACCTGAATCTTCTATCCTGTATGAGTCTGAATTTTGTGTTTTTGTTAGGCTGGAATCAAACCGGGCCATGTGAAACCACCCCCTTCGCTTGACAAGCGTGCTAATTGAATTGTGGGAAAATGCTAATCATGGACATGTAGGGGAATGTTGGTTCTTTCTCTGCTGCCTTTGCAACGGATTCTTGTAACCGCAAGTGCTGTTGACGGTTGTTTCGATGCGATTTATCTATGCTGTTTTTATGTAATTACACAACAGATCATCAGAATTGTCTCTCAGTATGCAATGCTAGTTGTTGTGTGGTAAAGTGCTCAGTTTGCAGTGGTGGTTAGCAGCAAGTTGCTGATTTGATCCGTGCAAGAAGTGAGCAAGGTGCTTAACCCCTGTTAGAAGTGGCCATTCTATGAGGAAAGATGTTTCATCCATCCATCCATCCATCCATCCATCCATCCATCCATCCATCTCCAAACCAGTGCAGAAAGATTCTCTGGAGTCTGATTGTTAATAATTATCAAAAATTAAGTGATAAAAAAAAATTCGATTCACGGTCAAGGGCCGCCAAAACGTTCATACTTTGTTCGTGCACCAAATGAGATATTTTCACCAAACTCAGCACACCTGTGTAAGATCTCATTCTCTGGTCGTTTGGAAAAGGATGTGGCAACTGGCCACTTGGTGGCGCTAAAACATGGAAAAAAGCCATGAAAATGGCTTTAACTACTTAATCGTTAGTCCGATCGGATTGAAAATTGGCATGTAGTGTCTTTATCCGAGGTGCCTTAAGTGTCTAAAAGAATATTGATGTATCTCAAAAACATGTCTGCCATTGGCTAATGAAGTATGAGCAGCTATCAGACAAGGTTAACGGAGGCCGATCGGAAGGAAACTCGCTGGGCCTGTTTGACTCACGGCCCTAGAGGCCTGTCGGAAATTAGCCACCGGGGGGCGCCTTCAAGTTTTTCATGTGCATAAAAGATTGTATATTGCACAATTATTTTTTAAATGCACGCCCACGTCATTCATACCACATGGCAGAACTCCTCATTCTGAACAACTTTGCCTCTAGGACCGCTGCTGCCCATCCAATCGTTCGTTAAATATTGGAGATTATTCAAAAAACAACTTTGGCGAACTCCTAGGTTTTTGGCTCAACCTCGATAACTGTTAAAAAGCTTTAAAAATTTTATATTTTCTATGATAAATTACCTGCATTTGCTGTAAATGGTCTATAATCAAGATGGTTACGTGTTTGCTAATTAAAATATAATACCTTTTTACGCATGTGCTTAAAGGCCTTAAAGAGCTTGAACCCCGATAACTGCTGCTCGCAGCTATATTTTTTTATTGTTTTTGAAAGAAATCTCTTAATGCTCTCTCAGGGTGCATTTATTTGATCAAAAATACATTAAAAATTGTGAAATATTATTACAATTTAAAGTAACTGTTTTCTCTGTGAATTTATGTTAAATTGTAATTTATTTCTGTGATCAAAGCTGAATTTTCAGCATAGTTTTGAGTGTCACATGATCCTTCAGAAATCATTCTACAATTTTACTCAAGCATAACATTTATTATTTTCAGTGTTGAAAACAAGTGTGCTGCTTACTTTCTTTTTCACTAATCTTTAGAGAAAACAGCCATTTATTTTTAAAACAGAAATCTTTTGTAACATTATAAATGTCTTTACTGTCACATTTGATTAATTTAATACATCCTTGCTCAACAAAAGAATTAATAATAATAAAAACTTACTGACCCCAAACTTTTGAGCAGTAGTATAAATTTTAGTTTTATTATATTTAATTTTTTAACAAATGAACAGTCCTGTAGTTCTTGCAAGCTTGTTGCTTCATCTTGTCTGGCCTGGTTACGACAAGCTGTCATGATGTCTTCCATGATGTGACTTTGTGGTGTGAAGTTCACGGCCGTGGCTAAGGTGGTCCTGACGGTTAATAGCAGATGCTAGTGAAGAGAGAGAGGAAAAGGTGTCTGACAGAAGGAGACGACCATGGCGAAGTGTTTCTCAGCGATACGCCGTGTCCGCCCTCACAGTCACTTAGCGTTTTGACAGAGCAACTCGAGCTTTTCAAGCTCCAAGACTCTAAAGTGCACTTAACAGCTTACTATAACAACGTGTTTTCTGCCGTGCACTCGAGGCCTGCTCCGAAGGGCACTTCCTCAGACTCGTAGGGGTCGAAGATGATGTGCTTCTCTTTCTCTTTTACTCTCTCTCCACCGTGTTTATTTTCACGCCGTCATCAGTCACTTCACATCTGATTGACAAGTGTGCTGAATCATCTGGAGACGGCTAATGCACATTCCGTGTTTCGCAGAACATTTGAACCGCTGGAAGTGCATTCGGTAAAATTCACCCTCGGAGTGTGTTGTAATAGATTCGAGTGTTTGTTTTCACGCAGCTTGCCGTTTTTTCATCATTATGAGTAATTATGATTTATAGTAACATTGTTGAAGCGTTTATTCAGGCATTTAAAATGTAGCATTTTACTTGCTTAAATTACAGCCAGTGAGTTGTTTTACACTTTTGAAGCTTCCTGCAACTCAAGGAAGTGATGCGTCAGGGCCGCTATCAGGAAGAGATCAGATCTCTGTCTGCGATAGGACAGTGATTGGGCTCAAATTATGTCATGTGATCTTCATCTTCATCCTCCGAGGGATATTTCTTCATATGTGGATGCCCTTTGTTAAAGGTCAGTGAGGCATTGTGCTATCAGAGATCAGGGTTTTTTCTTCCCTTGTGCGCCACTGACACTTATTTTAATGATGCAAAACAAATGCAAATCTTTAGCTTGGGGTTGTTTGTTTTTGTATAGTTGAGAGTCTCTGTCTTCGTCTAATTTTCGTCCCCTTGCGTAAGATAGAAAAATCACAAATGAGATCTCTTTAACATCTTAGTTGTTTCTGTTGCATAGCAATAAGATTAAATAGGGAGCAAATGGACTTAAAATTGTGCTTTTCTCTTGAGCTTACCGAGAGGGAGAGTTTTAATACCTAAATATTGCTCATATCTCTGGAGATTTAACTCCATTTACAGTTCTGTTTTAAGCATCACCTCAGATGCTTCTCCTTATAATTCTCTAGTACAGCGATTCCCAAATGTTTTTGTCAGCCGAACCTCTTTGACCTAAAATATTTACTTGAAGTAGCTCACCCCTGGGATTTTAAGTTAATATTTCAATAATTTATACACAAATTCAGTTCTCTGATGTTGGTTAATGGTCATATGACATGCAAGTAAACAAATAAAATATTTCATCTTTTTAAGTAAGTGTTTTATTTATTTATTTGTTTGTTTTTATTTTAAAACTTGCCACTGTTCAAAAGTTTGGGGGTTGGTATGATTTTTCTTTAATGTTTTTAAAAGAAGACCTGTGATGGCAGCATCATTACTTCAGTTTTCAGTGTCACGTGATCCTTCAAGAATCATTCTAAAATGCAAAATTTTACTTGAGCCTACATTTTTAAGACTACATTGTAAAAAAAAAATATTTTCATTATTTATCACATTTTTGCTTTTGTCAATTCAACTTAAATAATTAATTTGGTTCAGATAACATAATATTTCTGTTGATTAAACCAATCGCCTTCATTGTATTAACTCAAATTTTTAATTTCAGTGAACTCAAACTTTTAAGGCAACCATACCACATGGTAGAACTTCTCATTCTGAACAACTTTGCCTCTAGGACCGCCGTTGTCCATCAAATCGCTTGTTAAATATTGGAGATTATTTCAAAAACCAACTTTGGCAAACTAGTCCTATGTTTTTGGCTCAACCTCGATAACTGTTATAAAGGTTTAAAAACTATATATTTTCTATGATAAATTACCTGTATTTGCTGTAAAAGGTCTTTTCCATCTAAAATCAAGATGGCTACAGGCTTGCTAATAAAACATGATACATTTTAACCCATTTGCGTAAAGAGCTTGAACCCCGATAATTGCTGCTCGCAGCTATATATATATTTTTTTTTGAAAGAAATCTCTTATGCGCACTGATGCTGCTTTTATTTGATCAAAAATACAAAAAGAATTGTGAAATATTATTACAATTTAAAGCAACTGTTTCTATGTGGATATATTTTGAAATATAATTTATTCCTGTGATCAAAGCTGAATTTTCAGCATCATTACTCCAGTCTTCAGTGTCACATGATCCTTCAGAAATCATCCTAATATGCTAAATATTGCAAAATAATTCTAAATATTATTTACTTGAGAGTACTATTTTCAAGACTACAATTATTTTAATAATTTATCGCAACATTTTTTGACTTTTGTCAAGCCAACTTAAATAACTAATGTGGTTCAGATGACATGATATTTTGAGTTTCTGTTGATTAAGTCGCCTTCATTGTATTAACTCAAATTTTGAATTTCAGTGAACTCAAAATTTTAAGACAACTTTTTTAAGTTAAACCAACAATTATGTTTTGCATGCAACCGGCCGCTGGTCGAATTTGAATCTCTGACACCAAAACCTGCAATCAAAAGTCAAAGATGTTTGATCCATATTTAATTTTATAGTAGTTTGTTACTGTGTGTCAGAAAGTCCTGTTCTAAATGTATTTCTCCCAGAGAATTTTAGGATAAACTACGTTTGAATGAAGCACTGAGAACTCTGAGCTATGAAAGCACAACCTCTGAGCAATAAATTTTCCTCCGGGTTCTTCTGTACGAAACCCTGGCGATGGCATTGCGTGAAACAACCAGCTAATAAAAAGAAGAGTGTGATGATTGTGCTGGAGTCCTCGGCGCTCCGGGGCCGTTATCGTCTCATCCATCCGTCTTAACTCTGCTCCTCACGGTGCTCCGAATGGAATTCTCCCCCTCCCTCCCTCTGCCCTTTTGGAGGGCTAGCATGTGTGAAAAATTGTTAAGCAGCTCTCTCCTCTGTTTTCCCCCTCTCTCCCTCTCTCTGTCCTTTGTGCTCGAGCAGGCGTGTTCCAAACTCTTGACATCAAAAGAAGGCGTAACTCATCAGTCTCTCACCAGGGAAACTCTTTTCACCGGGCAGCAGAAAGAGGAACACGAGCGAAACAGGATCCGTTCAGGGGCCGTGAGGAGCCGTGGGGGTGATTTGTGGCCCTCTGTGTGTGTTTGAGGGGGCGGAAGGGAGTTGTGGGAGTTGAGTGTGCGGTAGCCCGTCTACACTGGGCTGCTGGAAACATAAACACAGCCTCATAATCACGCCGCTGAACACACAAACACACATGGCCCTCATTCGTCAGGTTTTGTTCTTTCGTATATGCGCCCTCGCTTCTGTTTCTCCCTCCATCAACTCTTCTGTTACAGTCACCTCTGAAGTTTTACCTTAAACACTCCACTTCTGCTTTTTAGTCCTCATTTGTGCACTTTTTTAAATGTTTTCTGTCACTAATTTGCTTGCTTTCTCATTCTTTCCTTCTTTTGCTCACCCTTTCTCTCATTTTTCATTAAATTTATTGATTTCAGTGCGGTGACGTACAGGAATCATACAGTAAGCATGTGCAAGTCTGTTTTTATTGATGCGCAAACAAATCATATATGTGCGCGCTCAATGCACTGATTGTACATTGTATTTATGCACAGACACATTTCAGTACATTCACGTTGTTTCTACACAAATTCAGGATAATGTTTGGATTTGTCATCTGTATGTTGCTGTGTTAAGTAATTCTGAATGGATCCACGTACTGTAGTATATGCAGTCAGATGGTTGGTTTAGGGTTGTTTTGGCATCTCCATGTGGTCCTGTTTAGTATCGCAACTTGACATTTCTAAATAGGGGTGGAACAATACTATCGATTCATTGCGATTCGTGGATCGTTTGTGATATTTTCCAAATGTATCGCAAATCAATTCTGAGCTTAGTTTTTAACAGCAGAAGGCGCTCTCGGCTATTTTTAACTGCACGCTCATATGCTCATGAAGAAGAGCGCTCGTGCGTTCGGCTGAGTCTGAGAATGTACTCGCACCTCAGAATGCTTTTATGATGGGAGATTAATGTAAACAGACCACTGCAAACACACTCGTGATTCGCTTCAACCTTAACGAACTTCATGAATGATTGTTTTATAGATGGTTCAAGTGGTGTGTATAACGAACTGGAAGGAAGCAGAGTACGTCTGTTTCTAAAGCACACAGCACCATCTGCTGTTGAAAACTAAGCTCAGAATCGATTCGCGAGAGAATCACGATGCATACGGAAAACATCAGAATCCATTCAGAATAATTTCTCGATTCGCAATGCATCAATGTATTGTCCCAGCGCTATTGCTAAAATGTAAACAAAGTGCTTTGCTGTTGCACTGTACACATACTGTAGACTGAATTCTGAAACAAATTCTGGAACAGTTTGGGGGCTCGTCCGGGATATTCCCAAGAAACAAGTTTTGTTCTGTGATGATTTTTTTTTTTCATAGGTGTTTTTGTGTGCATAACTTCCTGAATTATATGAGCTCCTTAAATATTTTGATTAATAGGTGTCCATTTGCAGTCTCCAAGGGTCCTTTTTTGAAAAGACACCTACATTTACACTGAATAAAGCTTGCAGACAATGCAGTTTTGTTAGAATCAATCTGATATTTTACTTTGCTGAATATAGTAAATGATAACAAAATAAATGCATTAAACAAGATCATGTATGCTTAATTTTTATAAGTATGCAATTAATCACACAAAAGGGTGCGATTAATCACGATTAAAAATGTTAATCTTTCGACAATTAAGGTAAAAAGGCTATTTATATAGTGAAAGTGTGTATAGATTCACTCAGATTATTCAGTCATTTACTCTCTTGCTTATTTCTTCTTTCACTCGCTCACTGTTTTATTCACTCATTTACACCCAGCGTGTTTCTTTCCGGTCTTTAAAATGACTTTCTCTCAGCCTCTCAGCCAGGCGTCCTGTAGTGTGAAATGGGTCCGTCAGTAGAATTAGCATAACTCTTCTGCAGCAGATTGTATAACATAACTTTGGCAAAGGGCTCCATATGGCTCCCCGTTCACTCTCTGGCCCTGCCCACTGACTAATACTGCTCTCACTGAGCCTGAGTGCTGCATTAACATAATTAAAGTGGCCACACACACACACACACACACACACACACACACACACACACATGCACTCCTTTAGCCTTGGCCTCTGTTCAACCGCCCTGTTCTGATCCAGGCTGTAAATGATGTCAATATGGCAACTTGGTGTTCTGTTTGATTGGAGTAGTTCACGTCTGTTATTGTCATTAGAGATTTTTATCTCCGACCTTAAACAGACGGTTGCTGTTTGATTCGTCAAGTCAACAAAAGGTTGTAACGTTCGCTCGGCGTGCATGATAAACCCTGTAGACCCTGTCATATCATTCTATTGTTTGCTCTTAGATGAAATGGCAGTGTAATTATTCACTTATTGCTGTGTGGTAGGATGTTATCTAGTTTTCATTGGTTTCATGACATGCCTGCCCACGTGTTGACTCAAGTACCACACAATACTAGATTTAATTATAATACGCAATACTGTAAGTGACTTTATAATATAAACATGAACTCTCAGGGATGTTTTTTGATGGTAGCTTTTTAAAATGTTACATTTTCCCCTCTTAATCTTCAGCTTGTTGTTATGGCTTTGATTATGCATTAAATTGTTGCTCAGTCAGTAAAAATTGTCTTGCATTTGTTGCTTTTGCTGAATTGCATGTCACTTGATTATTGAAGCCATTGCTGCAATTAGAAAAGACACATTTTATTATGAGTGAATATTTTTGATGATGACTTAACCTCTTTAACTTTGTCTTGGACTTCCTGAAAGTCTTACAGAATGTCAGAAATGAATGATTGCAAGTGTAATTCGCTCAACTTTATAGTGATGCATCACATTAGTTTACTCCTATAACTTCTCAGTGGGTTTTAGTTTAACTCCCTACATATGGTTTAAATCACAGTTTAACAAGTATTTTTCATTGTTTGTTGGCATTAAAGATATGAGAAAATCAAAACACGGAGATAAATGTTTCTCAAAAATGGTTGACACACACAAGTGCTGTCTAGTTGTTTGTGTGTCCACCATTATTGAGTAATAATTGTGGGTCTTGGCTTAAAGACCATGGGATAATGGCCAAAACAGTTGAGAACCACTGTAGTAGAGGCATAGTATCACAAATGTTTACCTCAGTGGAAAATTTACCACATTTTTTTCATGTGTAGGTACATGTTTTGGTTCAACCCCATCTCTTCCTCTGTTTTGCTCACCTCACTGTCAACTCACTCTTCACCTCTCGATCTTCCTCTGATGAGCACAGTAAGTGTGTGTCGGCTGCGTTTGATTTGTAGAACTGTGCAAACACTCGCAGATCCCAACACGCTCACTAACTAGACTTCACCCCCTCCCTTCTCCTCCTCTGTTTATCCTGCTTTTCTTTTGCCCCCGTTTACCCCGGGGAGACAAAGAGTTGAAAAGGGTCTGTTTCTCCACCTAATCCCCACCTGGAGGCTTTGTCTGAGACCCCATTTCAAACACACACTCACACACACACACACACAACCAATGGTATTAAACTCTTTTAGTTTAATACCATTGGTTGTTGTGCGTTTAATAGACTGGTTGTTTTCCCACTGCAGCTGGAGTCTGTATCCTCTCATATATTGAGAGAGAAAGAGGCCAAATGAAAGAGTTTAACCTTGGTTTAGATGGAAACAGGATGATGCTTTCTAGACAGCCTCCCACCGACGATACCTTTAAATGGAGTCGAGTAGGTTGACATCTCCTCTGTGTGCTTTATTTAGATAGGGCATTGAGAGCTGGCTTTTATACATTTGCTTTGCCTCTCATATGACAAATTACAGGGAAATATTTAAGTGTACATTGTTTTTTTAGTCCATAAACAGGTTGACAGCCATGTGATTGACCAAAACTTTTCTGGTTAGCTGGAAACAGGATGTGGTGTATGGTAGGCGTAGCATTCTAACTTAACCTCACACGAGGCACTAGTTATGTAGAGGTTCCCACACGTCTGTCTCCTTCCACTATCTCCGATAAACAACAAGTGAGAGACTGGAAGTCATTCATTTTCAATGGAGAGTCGAACGGGAGCTGCGTGGAGCGTATCTGACAATATGTGGTTTCCGATTTGAGCTTCAGATGCATTGAAATGTTTAAATCTCTGCAGCTAGAACATATGTGACCAACTTGTAAGATCTGTCCAACTGCCGCTAGGGGGCGAAATGCAACAGTCGTATGCGAATGTTGGAGATCCTGGAAAGGAAAGAAATTCACTAAAATCGCACAGCCCTAGTTTCTCGCTTTCATTGCTGTAGGGTTGCTGTCATTGCAATGTCTTCGCAAAGACGTTGTAAATTGATTGTCATTTTCAGACAACGGTGAATGTAGTGAAGCAGTTTTAGCTGCGCATAAAAATTGTCTCACGAGTTTCGATCATCTGATCAGCTCTACTTATGGGCCGATAACGATCAGCGCCCGATCAGTCGGAGCACCTTTAAACACAAATAAGACACAAACAACAAAAAGATTAACAAGAGTAAGTCAACACAACAACTAAATGAATACCATGAATGATAAAGGAATAAAGTATATAATATGTATAGAATATAATTGATTATTTTGGGTGAAGTTATGGCAGAGTTACGTTATCCTATGAAAAGATAAATTTGTCTGTTTTAGTTTCTCTGAAATGTTGTCAAAATTTCCGACTTCGATACCAAGTCGGTAGGTACTGAAATTTTAAAAATGTGACTATACCAGTATTCCTCCCTTGCATTTTGAGCGCTATTGAGCGGATTCTTAAACACCTCTGATTGGCCATTGGGTTCATGTGCTCAACAGATATGTCTCTGATTGGCCATTGAGTTCACACATTGAAGATGTCTATTTGCAACATGTTTTTGAAGAGTTGATCATTGTAGCCCATCACAGACATATCTGTTGAGCACGTGAACTCAATGGCCAATCAGAGACTTATCTGTTGAGCATGTGAACTCAATGGCCAAACACAAACCTTATTATGCACCAAACAAATAAATGAAAGATTATTTTATTATTAACCAGCCAAGGATGCTGGGAAGAGATTTGGTAAAGTGATATATTTACAATCCATGTGGTTGCAGTCCGATGGCGGTGGTCTGGTTGTGCTGGGTAACAGTGCAATAGAGGATAGGAGCCGGAATCAATTTCAACAGCCTTGAACACAAAGCTCTGTGAGATGCTGATCTCCTGGGGGTCTTAAAGGGGTCTTAAAATCTGGAATACGCAGATGAGGACCTGAAGTAGGTGCATATGGTCCTTAACAATCTCACGGACGAAGGTATCTTGAAGAGAAGTTTTGCTCACCTCAGCTTAACCTTATTGCAAAAGTCTGTTTGTCTTCTGCCTCTTTGGGTCAGAGACTCAGAACTTGGTCAATCCGCTTTTGTCTTTTTGGAATGGAGTCGTGACTCTCGTATAATATATGTTATATAAGGTCTCATATAAGGTCTCTCATATCAGACATGTGATTCACCTTCAAAACTGAGAGAGAACAGGTCACACAAAGCCCGGTTAATCCAACACTCCGCTTACATTGCGGTTCGGTGACGGCTCCACACCGGCCCACGATGCTTAAATATTAATACAAGCGTTCTTCCTCCCCAGTGCACCGTTATCATCGCTGTCACTCTCAGGGGCACGGCAGGCTCACGGTATTGTCACACACTTTCAATTTCAATTAAAGTAGGCGCACAGGGATAAGGAAAGTACCCACAAGAGGAGAGAATAAATACCTGTTAAAATGGTATGCGTGTTCGAATGCGTGCTGCGGATTGATAAAAGATTAAAAGCACTGAGAGTGATAGGGAGTTTGTTGACATTTTTATCTGTTCTAACATACTAGAAAAGATGGAACAAATTCATGCCTCACATCCTTCTTCCCTTGTTTCCTTTCCTCTTTGCATTTTTCTTTCTCTTCCATGAAATGATGGGTTTTTTAGTGTCTCAGCAGGCATTGGCTTCTTCCTAAAGAAAAAGATTTTCGGCAATGAATAGATGACCAAAAGAAGCTTTCATGTTTCTCAGGGCATTGGTTGGCCCATGAAGAAAGGTGGTTAATGCAAACAAAACAAATCCCTCTCCGATTTGTGAAAAAAATCATCACAAGGATATGATCCTTTTTGAGTGAAACAAATCATTGAATCAGAGTTTTGAAATGATTCATTGCATTGGATAATGATGTACATAAATGAACCAAACTAACTGGTTGTTTAGAGAGGACAGGAAATGATGGGGAGAGTAGGGAAATGGGATCGGGAAATCCGAACCCTACTCATATTGCGCAACTCAACGTCTAATGATCATTCTGCATTTTTATTCGTTTTCATAAATGCCATTGCGTGTTTTAGTCCCTGTGCTGAATTTTAGGAGATGTAGAAAAGAATGAAGTGGTTCTGAAATTGTTTCGGCAGACCACTTCCTGGAGCTTGATTAGCAATAGCTAGCGGCTGTGGTGAATTGATTTTTCCATAGAGAGAATTGGAAAGCTGTATATTTGTGTGTCTGTGAAAGTTTAGTTTTTGTGTTTATCTCCAGGTGTGTGATGCAAAGTTTGTTTTCCTACCTTGAACTCTTCGAAGAATAACTGACAGGTTAAAGCACACAAAAACATGAATGGTGACAGACACTCTTTTAGCTTGTCCTTCATTTGCACCTGTACAGTAGTGCTTTTGTGTGTGTTTGTGTACATTGCCGTCTGTGCCAACAACATTATGAGCTTCTCGATGGCAGATCTGGATTAATCTACAACTCCAATGTTTTATGACACTATTGTCGGGTACACATTGGCCTCTCTTTAGTCTCTTTTGCAGGTGTTCTTGCATATGTTTGGATGCTAAATTGCCACATTATGTTTGCCAAATGGAGTTCAGTCTTCATCTCTTCACCAGAAGATGATTTGTCTTCACAACAACATACATCTAACAAAATCAACTCCACATTAAAGAAGAAACAAAGTGTGTATGTGACCTTTAAGATGGAAACAGAAAAGACATATATCTCCCACTGATTCAGGTAAAACATTTGGTTTAAGGAGAAATCATCTTTCAAAAGCAATGTCTCGCTCGAAGGCCTTGTGTAAATCTTTTCTTCTTGTGTTGAAGGTATTGATTGAGTCACAACGTTACGAGTGTCTGGGTAGTTCAACTTGTGGAAAGAGGCTTCTTTGACAATTTGTAATAGCTAAAAAGATGCCACATGCCAAAAAGATGAGTTCAGCCAATACATGTGAAGGTTTAACTGGCGATTGTTGTTGAACTGCATTTGAGACCTTGCGTGTGACTTGAACTTCAAAAGATCTATTTGTGGATTTATTGCACTGCCGTTGCTCTTTCTTTCCTTTTAGCCTGGCTTCACAGTTTCTGTGGTTCAATGGAAAGGGTCAGGCTGTATGGACTCTACAGGGAAGCACTGTGAGGAAACTTAGGTGAACAAAGTCCTCATTAGCACCATTAATATATCTTGCAATGGTTCCATGGCAGCCATTCTGGCTGCTCATTAGTTGATTTTAACCTTTCACAGTGACCCATTATGGATCATTGTTGACCCCAGGATGAGGTGACTTATAACGGAACCAGGAAACGATGATTTAAAAGAAGCCAGAGGCCTCGGCGCCAATTTAAGAGCGCTCTTAAACTAGAGCCGAGAAGCGTTGCTTGGAGACATAACTTTATAATGAGGAGCTGAGCTCTTGATTGATTACTTGTCTTTGTGACTGCCTGGCTGTGTTTATGTTCAAGGTAGTTTGGCAAACCTGTTGTGTACCTGTAAGGTCAGATTGCATTATTGTGGTGAATGCTTCATTAGTGATGGTCGTTGGTGACATTGTTTGGTTTGCATGAATTCATCTGAAGAGTTACAGTAGTTTCTCTCTTCATTTAAGCAAGACTCAAGGAGACCGTTCAAGAATCCCAACAGAATGCTGTTTAATCTTTGCAGGTGTAGTCTTTTGTTTTACAAGTATAACAATTAAAAATTGTATTAAAAAAAGACATGTTTAATTAGCTGATAATGTAGCAGTCCTGCAAGTGCTGTTATATAACTAGTCGTGGTTGCCGTGGGCAGATAATGAGCTCCTCATGTTTCTTCATGGTATTAGAATCGGTTGAACTCAGATCTCTAGAAACATGAAGATATGTTAATCTGCAGGTGTCAGGATTCAAAGACCACACTGAAGACCTGTTGTTTGTTTTTTATTTATTTTATTGATTGATTGATTGATTGATTGATTGATTGATTTTGCTCCCTCCCCCCTTTTCCAACTTTGATACGATACCTTAAAAAATATCGATATTCGATACCATTTTTGATACCATGGGGAAAACTGCCATATATACCGCCATACTGATCATTTGCTATTATCTCATAATTTTTTGATAATTTGGGTAATTTTGTTGTAATAGCTTACACACAGCACAGGGAGGCTTTATTTGAATCGTTGAACTATATTTACAAAAAAAAAAAAAAAAGACAAAAATAATAAAATAAGAACAAATAAACAAATTGCAAACGATAGCACAGATAAATGCAATAGAATAAAGAGACAAGTGAAATAAACATGCTTTAAGTTTTTCAGGTGGGTCTAACAGTAGTGTTCAGGTAAGAAATACTACAGAAATGAAAGTAATTAAATGTAAAATAACACTGGATAGTTTTCAATGTAAAAATTAAATACAGATCAGTGCTTCTCACAGGTTTGAAATATACTTGCGGTGGTAGCCGGGTGAAAAATCCTCCTATTACCCACAGCACAAAAATGTGATAAACAACAAATAATGTGTGATTTTTAACATATTAATATTATGCACTATTATGCATAGTAAATTATGCAAAACTACAGCATTTAAATGGTAGAGTTTTCTTTGCTTTGCCATATAGTATCTCTGTCAGTGAATGGGACACATATTTTAATGATATTAGTAAAATCTATATATTGAATAATAATATGTGTCAAATAATGTTTTTAGTCTTTTCTTCCTGTGGGAAGCATCCCAGCCAGATTCCACAATAGTTTAGTATGAATTAAATGGAAATCAAATAAATACAATTTATTGTGTAACCAAAATACTAATGATGTCTAGAAGAAGAAGAAGAAGAAGAAGGAAAAAAAAAAAAAGAAAAAAAAAAGGCATATAACTTTTAATTATAAAACAAGCCCGAAGCCCGGACTCTTATTTTGAAATGTCTATACTATTGCTGGCTTCAGACGAGAGAGATAAAATATGCATTCATTCAACTGTCTCTAAAACATATAAATCATAAAGGCTCTAAAGTAGACATTGTCATAATTCATCAACTTGAGTTCATTAGCAATTGCTTGGCATAAATGTGCACTATTCATTGATTGGTTATCACTTTGAAGCAGTCTGAATGTCAGCGGGAGTAAACAGTTCTCACGCACACACAGAACGAGCAGGTACAAAACATGTAGAGCGAGGGGAGATTTTACACTAGTTATTAGATCGCGGATGGTTTCATTATCTCAATCGGATACAAAAAGTATAAAAGGATAAAAATAATAAAAGCAAAAATGTGTCTCCAAATATACCTGGGCGGCCGTTAGTATACCTGGGCGGCCCTCCCAAGTAAAGTCTATGAGTGGGAAGCACTGCCAATTAATGGTTGCAATTAAAGTTGCAAAAGTCATTTAGTTAGAGCAGTGATTTTCTCTTTTGTTCTTTGATTAACATGACAGACAGCAGCAGGTTTATTAGGCTGCTGTCACTTTAAGAGCTTATGCACGGATCCAATATAATGTTACACAACATGTGTTTTCTCTATTTACGTTCCAAAACTGACTGTATTTACCTGAATTCTTGGCGAGACGGACATTTTGACATAATTTTGTATGTATTTGACAGTTTAAGTGTAATACGCCACGAAAAAGAGCTTTGGTTCTCACGAGCTGTGAGCGACATACAAGTATGTGAGCAATACAAGCTCTCTATTCAACCAGAGTGAATGAGATGAGTGAGTGAGAGGAGGCGGGTGTGTGTCAGTTCACTGTGAGAGAGAAGAGAGATTGAATATATTTAATGCAATCTAACACATTTTCCTAATTTTCTAAAGGCTGGTTGGAATAAAAGCACCAGTGCAGGTGTCTGTGTTCAGGTCAGTTTAATTAGCATTAATACATGGTTGGTTAATGGCTGAATTAATTCTAAATAAAATCCATCCATCCATTAAAAATCTTTTATGCATATTTGTTTTACACATGTTATTATTATTTTACCATTTTTTTTTTACTTGACCTGTTAAAGATTGAAGAAAGCACAGCCTTGAAGTTTTTCCCGCCTGTCCCACTAAAGGATTGTGGATTCGACTGAAGGGAGTGTGTGAGAGTGTCATGGAGGTGAAGAGTTCATTGACACACTGGCTTTTGAAGCTCTTCACTGCTCTTCACTCTGTCTAATTGATTGGAGAGCTGCTTGTCCGGCACTCTGGAACTCCATTCAACTCTCACAGAAAGAGGAGGAGGGGTTTGCTTAGTGAGTGAGTTAAGAGGGGGTCGTAAGGTCGGGGGTCAAAGCCTCCTTGGTTGGCTCCATCTCCTCAGACAGATATATTTTAGGGTCTCATATTGTGATTGTATATGGAAAAGTACTGTGCTAAAGTAAAAGACTGGCGGTGTGTTTGGAGGAAATGATCTTGCAATCTGCAACCTAAGATGTGAGTTTGTTGATGTTCAGAAATAGCACTTTTTTTCCCCCATCGGTTTCCTGCTGATCACCTGTATACACTCGAAAGTTTTTTTTTTTTTTTTTACTTCCCCTTATTGTCTAGTTCATTTCTTTGAATTTGAATACATTTGTTGTCATAACAACAAGGGGGAAATAGAATGGTGTAACAATTGTTCTTTCTCTCACTGAAATCTGACTGAATTCAGCGTCGCTCCTGATGATCATACAGAGATGTTTAGTGTTTTCTTTACTTGCCTCTGATGTGTGTCTTTTTTCATCGTCTTTACAAAATGACTAACAAAAGAATGATAATATGTGGTGATGGTGAGGAGGTGTCATATTCATTGTGCTTTCAAAACAAACAAACAAAAAAACAACTGTCAAGTTCATGCTGAAAATAATTAAATAAAGGCTGTTAAAGGCTGTTGAAAGAGGAAACAAGTATTTTATAATGTTAGATACAATGCAGATAGTATAATTAGTAAAGGTGTTTAACTGTCTCTTGTGAGATTAGCATCAGACGGAGGATTTTGGGCGAGTTTTGGCTTCTTAACCCTCTGGAGTCTGAGGCTGATTTGGGGCTTGGAGAACTTTTGACATGCCCTGACATTTGTGCTTTTTTCAGTTGTTCATAAACATATAAATAACAAAAGTGTCATTACACTGTATTCAGCACAAACTAGGCTACAATAATATGTGAGGAACATGTATGTACATGTTTGTATTTTTGAAGGAATAATGTTTATGCGTGGTTATTGAAAAAACAAAAAAACTTAAGTCACTGAAATAAGGCCAAAAAAAGTATATTAAATCTGTGTTCACAAGACTTTTGGGTATTGGAGGTTGTAGACTAGAGTTTTTGCTTCAGAATTATGTAAAAATTATGCTGCCTACTCCTTCATATAAAACAATATATTGATTTAGTTTTTGTAAGACACTTTTTGTCAAGAAACACAGTATGCTTGGAGGCGTGAATCTGCATGAATAATGGGCCATTTACACCTGAGAAGACAAAATAATCACATAATAATGACCTGAAATGACTTGCATATTAATGAGGCCTTTCAGTCAGGTAGGCTGTGAAAAAAACCCTCTGTAATAATGTCTCAGCTCATCATAAACAGCAATACTGTGAAATATTATTACAATTTAAAATAATGGTATTCTATTATATTCTTTAAAATATAATGTATTTCTGTGATGCAAAGTGTCTGAACAATTATGTTACCTCTATGGCATTTCATATAGGCTTTTAGCTTAAAAGCATGCACATTTGGAGAAATATTGATGGATTCTTATATATTTATGTCAATTTTCTATACTGAGAAGTAATATTTATTGTCATCACTATGAGTGCTGGATACTGTGTTTTCAATTCATACTTGTAGCCGGAGGGCGCTCTCTGTACACCTTTAGTCCACAAATTATTCTAAAGAAGAAGAGGACATTTCAGGAATGGTGTTTTTAATTCATACTTGCAGCCGGAGGGCGCTCTCTGTACACCTTTAGGCCACAAATTCATATAAAGAAGAAAAGGAACTAGGAACTAACGGCATGTCTTCTAGAGATCGCTAACCATTGCTTTAACATCCAAATAAACACTTTTCAAGACAATAAATACACGATTGAGACGATGAATGCATGTATTGCCTTTGAATTTGCGTCTGAATAGCGCTGGCTCCGTGAGCGTGGCCGCATTAGCGGATAATGAGCTGAATCACAGACTTCTGACATGGCTCTCTTTACAGATTACATAAACACAGAATGTTTGTTTTCGATTTGACTTGCACGATTTAAAACCTGACATTTCAACGTTTCTTTAGACGTAAGTGTCATTTTTTTGTCATTAGTATTCACTAAGTTACAGTTCATTTTCTGAGAACTATCAGATTGGACTTCGTTCAGAGGGAGAGGAGAGAATATTCTATAGTTTCAATTGATATATTACTTATGTCTCTATGACAAGAAATGACAGAGTATTTTAAGTCTGTTTTGCTGCAATGTGAAAAAAATCCTGCAAAACGCGCCGGCGCGTTTTCAGACCTCAGGGAGTTAAATTCCTCAGCGCCGTATGAAGGAATGGGCAGCAGGGTCAGAGTCCTGAGGTCTCGTCCAGTCTGATCTCAGCTTAAACACCCGTCCCGGGTGGGTGGTGTCCTGTAGAGAACAGCTGCCTGTGGATGCGGCGGAGGAGATCAGGGAGCGTTTAATAATCAGGATGAGTGGCAGTTTGTTGGTGGTCTTTGTTTACCGAATTGTTCTGTAATTTCCTCTAACAGGGTCTAGTCAGGCATGTGTGTGTTATAGGTCCATGGCACTTTATTATGGTCTTTATTATGGACTTTTTTTTTTTTTTTTGAGAAGAAAGTGCTGGATATACTGCTGAGTTTATACAACTGCATTGTGCCAGCTGGTGCGGGCACTCTGAAGATGCCCTCTGGAGAAGATGCCACACACACTCTCACACACTGATGGAGGAGAGATCGGTCCTTCACTGCTGATGCTTTAAATTCAGATTGTAATTATGATATCTGCTTAACAAACCCTCTCTCCCTCTCCTCTCCATCTCTATTTCGTCTCGCCTCTCCTCTCGTCTCTTATCTTCTTGTCTCTTATTGTCTCATCTCGCCTCTCTTCTCATCTCGCCACACCTCGCTTCTCGTCCCTTATCGTATCTTATTGTCTCATCTTATAGTCTCACCTCTCTTCTCGTCTCACCTTGTCTTGCCTCTCTTCTCACCTCGTCTCTTTTGTCTCACCTCATCTTGCCTCGCCTCTCGTCTAGTCTCGCCTCTCTTCTCGTCTCTTCTCTCGTCTCACCTCTCTTCTCGGCTCATCTCACCTCATCTCGCCTCACCTTGCCTCTCGTCTTGTCTCGTCTCACCTCTCTTCTTGGCTCATCTCACCTCATCTTGCCTTGCCTCTCGTCTAGTCTCGCCTCTCTTCTCGTCTAGTCTCGCCTCTCTTCTTGTCTCGTCTCGCCTCGCCTCGTCTCTCATCTCGTCTCGTCTCGCCTCTCTTCTTGTCTCGACTTGTCTTGTCTCGTCTCGTCTCGCTTCATCTCGTCTTGTCTTGTCTTGTCTTGTCTTGTCTCGTCTCGCCTCGCCTCGTCTCTCGTCTCGCCTCTCTTCTCGGCTCATCTCACCTCATCTCACCTCACCTTGCCTCTCGTCTTGTCTCGTCTCACCTCTCTTCTTGGCTCATCTCACCTCATCTTGCCTTGCCTCTCGTCTAGTCTCGCCTCTCTTCTTGTCTCGTCTTGTCTCGTCTCATCTCGTCTTGTCTCGTCTCGCCTCCCTTCTTGTCTCGTCTCGTCTCATCTCTCGTCTCGTCTCGTCTCGTCTCGCCTCTCTTCTCGGCTCATCTCACCTCATCTTGCCTTGCCTCTCGTCTAGTCTCGCCTCTCTTCTTGTCTTGTCTTGTCTCGTCTCGTCTCGTCTCGTCTCGCCTTTCTTCTCGTCTCACCACACCTCGCTTCTCGTCTCTTATCGTATCTTATTGTCTCATCTTATAGTCTCGCCTCTCTTCTCGTCTCACCTTGTCTTGCCTCTCTTCTCACCTCGTCTCTTTTGTCTCACCTCATCTTGCCTCGCCTCTCGTCTAGTCTCGCCTCTCTTCTCGTCTCTTCTCTCGTCTCACCTCTCTTCTCGGGTCATCTCACCTCATCTCGCCTCACCTTGCCTCTCGTCTTGTCTCGTCTCACCTCTCTTCTCGGCTCATCTCACCTCATCTTGCCTTGCCTCTCGTCTAGTCTCGCCTCTCTTCTTGTCTCATCTTGTCTCGTCTCATCTCGTCTTGTCTTGTCTCGTCTTGCCTCGCCTCTCGTCAAGTCTTGCCTCTCTTATTGTCTTGCCTCTCTTCTCGTCTCACCTTGTCTCTTCTCTCGTCTCGCCTCTCTTCTCGGCTCATCTCACCTCATCTCGCCTCACCTTGCCTCTCGTCTTGTCTCGTCTCACCTCTCTTCTCGGCTCATCTCACCTCATCTTGCCTTGCCTCTCGTCTAGTCTCGCCTCTCTTCTTGTCTCATCTTGTCTCGTCTCATCTCGTCTTGTCTTGTCTCGTCTTGCCTCGCCTCTCGTCAAGTCTTGCCTCTCTTATTGTCTTGCCTCTCTTCTCGTCTCACCTTGTCTCTTCTCTCGTCTCGCCTCTCTTCTCGGCTCATCTCACCTCATCTCGCCTCACCTTGCCTCTCGTCTTGTCTCGTCTGACCTCTGTTCTTGCTCGTCTCACCTCATCTTGCCTCGCCTTGCCTCTCGTCTAGTCTCGCCTCTCTTCTTGTCTCGTCTTGTCTCGTCTCATCTCGTCTTGTCTTGTCTCGCCTCTCTTATTGTCTTGCCTCTCTTCTCGTCTCACCTTGTCTGACCTTTCTTCTTGCCTCGCCTCTCGTCTAGTCTTGTCTCTTCTCTCGTCTCGCCTCTCTTCTTGGCTCATCTCACCTCATCTCGCCTCACCTTGCCTCTCGTCTTGTCTCGTCTGACCTCTCTTCTTGCTCGTCTCACCTCATCTTGCCTCGCCTTGCCTCTCGTCTAGTCTCGCCTCTCTTCTCGCCTCACCTCTCTTCTCGTCTCACCTTGTCTCACTTTTCTTCTTGTCTTGCCTCTCTTCTCACCTTGTCTCTTTTTTCTCACCTCATCTTGCCTCGCCTCTCGTCTAGTCTCGCCTCTCTTCTCGTCTCTTCTCTCGTCTCACCTCTCTTCTCGGCTCATCTCACCTCATCTCGCCTTGCCTCTCGTCTTGTCTCGTCTGACCTCTCTTCTCACTCGTCTCGCCTCATCTTGCCTCTTGTCTCATCTCGCCTCTCTTCTCGTCTCGTGTCGTCTCTTATCTTCACGTCTCATCTTGTCTGGCCTCTTCTCTTCTCATACTACTTTCACCTCTTCTCATTTCTTCTCTCATCTCATCTCGTTTCTTCTCTCACTGCCTTTCACCTTCTCTGATTTCTTCTCTCTTCTGTTCTCATATGTTCTTGTCTCTTTCACTTTGTTGTTCTCTTCTTGTCTCATCTAATCTCACCTTTTCTCGCTTTGCCTTGTCTTTTCTCAGCTCATCTTGTCTCTTGTCTCTTCTTGTTTCGCCTCATCTTTTTTTATAACATCTCTTCTCGTCTTGTCTCATCTCTTTTAACCACATTTTTTCTTGTTTCTCTGTTTCTTTTCTCATCTCATCTGTTCTCATCTATAGATCTGGTCTCCTCTCTCTCTGAGATTTTATCATTCAGTTTATCATACAATTTTAGTATTCTACTTTTCTCGTCTCTTCTCTTGGCTCATCTCTTACCATAATTTTCTTTTGTATCTTTTCACCTCATTTTGCCTCATCTCGTCTCACTTTGGCTTTTCTTGTTTCATTTCTTCACGTCTCTTCTCGCCTTCTCCCATTTAACGCCATCAGTTTTAATCTTATCTAGCCTCTTCTCACCTTGCATCTCTTCTCTACTTGTTTTTTATCACCTCTTCTCGTACACTTTAGCCTTTTCTTTTGAAGTGTTTATAATAATACACCTACAATGCCTCACCATAACCACAGGTGCCATAGAGGTGAGAAGGGAAGTGAAACCAGTTTCATCTGGTTGGTCAACGTTTATTTCATGTGAAATGCCTATCTTGTACAAACCAGCCAACAGTGTTGTTCTGCTTTTCTTGTCTCCTTCTTTTGATGCATCTCCTGCTCTCGTACTCACTTTTATTTTCTCTCCATGCCCTCTATTTCCTGTACTATGCTCCATCTGTGCGCTTTTGTCCTATTCTCTCTGTCTCTCATCTCATATTTCTCTCTTTATCTTCATCTTTGCTCTCTCGTTCCCTCCATCTGCCGTCTTGCGGCGTGTCTGAGAGCTGGCGGGCGTTCTGAAGGTTCTCCGCTGGGGGGAAGGCTTTCTGGAAAGCAACAAAAGGATTTAAAAATAAGTTTGGTCTTTTCCTTATTTTAATGAGCCCTTGAATATTTCCCAGCCTGCTGCACTTTGCATGTCCACATTTGTGTATGTGTGTGTTGTATTTTTGTACATGGATATGGTCTAAACTCAGTTTGTTTTAGAGCAGAAATAATTCTTATAGTACATATTTTATCAGTATTTGTGTGGTGGCGTACAGATGTGAGATGAAAAGGCATCATAAACCACCCCCCTTGTGTAACCCATTGCTTTTGTATGAAAGTAATTATAATTTTAGCATTATTGAGTGGATTAACTTTAATTGGTTGGATTAGAATGCTGTCCATAAGTAGACTGACTCTTTTTATTTTTTATTATTTAGTAAGAATGTCTTTGAAGTGTGTTCTTATCCATATAGTATATAAATAGTTTGTTTACTGCATTCAGAAATGCAGTTTCTTTGTATTACTTTGCTCAGAAGAATCTTAGTCTTGTATTGATCATACTTTTCTGATGATTAATCTTGCAGCACGAGATAATTATTGAGCCATTTGTGCCCACAGAAAGCTTTGCACTTTAACTTATGAGGAAAGTTCTTATCCTCTCGTTGATCCTGGTCAAGAGCATTACCAAACACATCAAATGAGAAATGGGGGAAGGGCCACGTCCCTGAAATCCTTTTCTGTCCCATCTGTTTGGACATTGAGCAAAATGAGTGCTTAGATCATCTGAACTGCTCTTATTCTGCCATGTTTGCGTTGCTTTCAGATTTGTAGGCAGTACGGTTTAGCACTGTGACAACACTAAATTAGCAACACTTTAAAAAAAGCCCTTACAAATCACAAACGGCGGCCGCGCAGAGTGCTGATTGTGGTTAACCGCGAGCAGAAACGTGGTGTATTTACACATTCAGCTCTGTTTTTTAGCCTGTTATCTGGCGGTTTTTCACCCTCTGTGTAAATGGGTGTTGTGATGGGCGATGAACAGGATGGAGCACACAGTCGATGTAATCTGAGGTTATTTGTGGTCAAACGTTAGATTGAAGAACTCACAGTTAGCCTCATAATCTGCCCTCAATCCTGTTAGCATTGTGTGAATTGTTATTCTGTGAAGGACGTCCAAATTACAGGTCATGGATTTCGTAAACTTGCACACACTCACGTCCAACAACATTCTACACATGAGTCAATGTTTTATTGTAATACATATTTAAAATAAATAGTTCATTCTGATTGTGAGCACTTGCTGAAATTATTTAAATTATTTTGTTGACCAATGTATTTTGGTTTTATTTTTGACATAGTAAAGGTAAAATGGAAAACAAATTGTTCAACACTACTTAAAAAACAATTGGTGCTTTATGAATTTGCTGTTATCAAGACTACTTTGAGTAGGTGAAAATTATATTTTTGATTTGTTTCATATTTTGACCACTAATTAAAGGTCCCGTTTTTCGTGGTTTTTTGAAGCTTTGATAGTGTGCAATATAACATGTGTTCATGTTTCGCGTGTAAAAAAACACAGTATTTTTCACATTATTTACTTATCTGTATACCGCTGTTTCCACTGTCATAAAAACGGGCTGATGACTTCCTTGTTCTATGAAGTCCCTCCTTCAGAAATACGTAACGAGTTCTGATTGTGCCAGCTGTGTTGTGATTCGACAGCAGCTTTGTCTCTTTATGGCTCTGAGCGAACCTTGCCCGGAAAGGTCACGCCTCTTACCATAACGTGGAGATGCACGCGCTCAGTGTTATTGTAAACATGTCTTTAATTACCCGGTGATTGGACTGCGGGATGAAAATAACAGCGTTTCGACGACATGGCGACAAACACACTCTACAAACGCAACTCTTGTGTATTCCTGTGGGCGGAGGTTAGTCAAAAAACTGTTTTAGTGACGTCATTAAAGAAGGAAGTAGAGGGATGTAGTCCAAACTGGCCGTTCGATGTAGGCGACTTCTGTTAAATAAAATATCTCGCTTGGCATTGAACTTTGAGCTTTAAAATTTTACAGATTTTATTTATACTCTAACAACAACATTACACACTAACTAAAGTTTGAAACATGGGATCACGAAGAACGGGACCTTTAACTAATATGTACGTTGTTTCATAATTTTGATGACATTGCTTTTTTATATATATATTTTTTAAATGTGTAAAATAGTATCAGTAAAGAAATAATTGGTGTGTTCTTTGCTCAAATCTATGGAACCGTGATATAAAGTCAGAATTGTGAGTTATAAAGTCAGAATTTGGAGATATAAAGTCAGAATTGCGTGATAAAGTCAGAATTGTGAGATATAAAGTCAAAATTTTGAGATAAAGTCAGAATTGCGAGATATAAAGTCAGAATTGTGAGATATAAAGTCAGAATTGTGAGATATAAAGTCAGAATTGTGAGTTATAAAGTCAAAATTGCGAGATAAAGTCAGAATTTTGGGTTATAAAGTCAGAATTAAGAGATAAAGTCAGAATTGTGAGATAAAGTCAGAATTTTGGGTTATAAAGTCAGAATTATGAGATAAAGTCAGAATTGCGAGATAAAGTCAGAATTTTGGGTTATAAAGTCAGAATTATGAGATAAAGTCAGAATTCCGAGTTATAAAGTCAAAATTGCGAGATAAAGTCAGAATTTTGGGTTATAAAGTCAGAATTATGAGATAAAGTCAGAATTATGAGATAAAGTCAGAATTGTGAGTTATAAAGTCAGAGTTTTGAGATATAAAGTCAGAATTGTGTTATAAAGTCAGAATTGTGAGTTATAAAGTCAGAATTGTGATATAAAGTCAGAATTGTGAGTTATAAAGTCAAAATTGCGAGATAAAGTCAGAATTTTGGGTTATAAAGTCAGAATTATGACATAAAGTCAGAATTGTGAGTTATAAAGTTAGAGTTGTGAGATATAAAGTCAGAATTGTGTTATAAAGTGCAGTTGTGAGGGGAAAAAGATTTCAGAATTGCGAGTTTATATCGTAACTCGTAATTTCATATTAGGAAATAAGAATTGTGACAAACCCAATTCTGAGAACAAAAATCACAATTCTGACTTCATGAGACACAATTGCGAGTTTTATATCTCACAATTTTGAGAAAAAGTCAGAATTGTGAGTTATAAAGTCAGAATTGTGTGATAACTTGCAATCATGAATAAAAAGTCAGAATTGCAGAATTGTCAGAATTGCAACTTTATATATCACAATTAAATCTCGCAATTCTGAGAAATAATGTCAGAATTGTTAGATGCAAACTAGCAATTACGAAAAAAAAAAGTCAAAATTTAGATAAAAAGTTGGAATTACCTGTTTAATTTTTTTCACTTAGTGGCAGAAGCAAGCTTCCATACAAATCAGATGATTTCAGGATGTTTATCAGATATGTATACACAAATATGACACTTTCAGAGATGTTTTCCCGCTGTTGCACTTAAACTGAGAAGTTTATTTAAGGAAACTTGAAAAAACCTTTCTGAACCAGGGATTCCTGAGGCCCAGCTTCATCAAAAAACATTGGATTCATATTGAGTTACACACAAAACCAGGCTTCCAAACCCATTACCGTTGCACAGTTTGCCCTCATTGCCTTGTTTAAAGCAAACTACAACAGTTGCATCCTCATGCCTCGAGGCCGAGAGTGGCATGTGTGCAAGACTTTACTGCTTAGATCTCAGAAGAAACAGCTCTTGACTGTCTTTTGTAAAAATGTTTGTGTTTTTTTCATTAATCCCTGTTTTTAATGTGCTATAACCCGAGAATCAGAGTTGAGGGATGAAGGGGAGGCGGCGTAGAGAGGCCTGCTGCCTCTGTCGGGTCTCCGGGGTCATTTTCACCTCTTTGTGCTGTTGTTTGGAGCTCACATGCCAGGGCATGCTTTGACTTGCATAGTACTGTTTGTTTTCTTAACTCCATGGGCTCCCTGTAGTTCAGAATGCCTCAGTACCTCTGAATATCTGTGTGTGAAGAGTCGGTCTATGCTTCTTTTACTCATGTTGGAGGCTTTTCCCCCTGTCGGTCCTGTAGATCTTTGCCAGTTTATGTTTGCATTGATATTCCAATTTGCATGTACACCAGTATGAAACGGCATTCATAATTAGAGCAGGTAATCTTTGAAACTTTGAGGGATGGTAGTACTAGCGCTGTGTGATTAATCATAATTGATTTTCGATTTTTTTTGGCTTCCAACGATTATGAAAGTTCTTTGATAATTGAGGTAAAACGATTATTGTGCTGCATTCCCTCCAGCGCTTCCGTTCCTCCCTAAAAGCTTAAAACTTAAAATCCAAATCAGCTGAATAAGTGAGTGCTGTAAAATGCAGTCGACTGTGCTACACTGCAGGAATGTTTGATATTAAATAGTGTTATTAAAAGCGCATTAAGCCGCAAAAGAGACACCGTTCCCTCAATTCTGACTTTATATCTCACAATTCTGACTTTATATCTCACAATTCTGACTTTATAACTCGCAATTCTGACTTTATATTTCTCAATTCTGACTATAACTCAGAATTCTGACTTTATAACACAATTCTGACTTTATAACTCGCAATTCTGACTTTATAACTCGCAATTCTGACTTTATATCTCAATTCTGACTTTATAACTCGCAATTCTGACTTTATATCTCACAATTCTGACTTTATATCTCGCAATTCTGACTTTATAACTCGCAATTCTGACTTTATATCTCACAATTCTGACTTTATAACTCGCAATTCTGACTTTATATCTCACAATTCTGACTTTATATCTCAATTCTGACTTTATAACTCGCAATTCTGACTTTATAACTCGCAATTCTGACTTTATAACTCACAATTCTGACTTTATAACTCGCAATGCTGACTTTATATCTCGCAATTCTGACTTTATATCTCACAATTCTGACTTTATATCTCACAATTCTGACTTTATAACTCGCAATTCTGACTTTATATCTCGCAATTCTGACTTTATAACTCGCAATTCTGACTTTATAACTCACAATTCTGACTATATCTCAATTCTGACTTTATAACTCGCAATTCTGACTTTATATCTCACAATTCTGACTTTATAACTCGCAATTCTGACTTTATATCTCACAATTCTGACTTTATAACTCGCAATTCTGACTTTATATCTCGCAATTCTGACTTTATAACTCACAATTCTGACTTTATATCTCAATTCTGACTTTATAACTCACAATTCTGACTTTATAACTCAATTCTGACTTTATAACTCGCAATTCTGACTTTATATCTCACAATTCTGACTTTATATCACAATTCTGACTCTATCGAAATTCTGACTTTATAACTCACAATTCTGACTTTATCGAAATTCTGACTTTATAACTCACAATTCTGACTTTATATCTCACAATTCTGACTTCATATCTCACAATTCTGACTTTATATCTCACAATTCTGACTTTATAACACAATTCTGACTTTATAACTCGCAATTCTGACTTTATATCTCGCAATTCTGACTTTATAACTTGCAATTCTGACTTTATATCTCACAATTCTGACTTTATAACTTGCAATTCTGACTTTATATCTCGCAATTCTGACTTTATATCTCACAATTCTGACTTTATATCTCACAATTCTGACTTTATAACACAATTCTGACTTTATATCTCATAATTCTGACTTTATAACTCGCAATTCTGACTTTATAACTTGCAATTCTGACTTTATATCTCACAATTCTGACTTTATATCTCACAATTCTGACTTTATAACACAATTCTGACTTTATAACTCATAATTCTGACTTTATAACTCGCAATTCTGACTTTATAACTCGTAATTCTTACTTTATAACACAATTCTGACTTTATATCTCGTAATTCTTACTTTATATCTCACAATTCTGACTTTATAACACAATTCTGACTTTATAACTCATAATTCTGACTTTATAACTCGCAATTCTGACTTTATAACTCGTAATTCTTACTTTATAACACAATTCTGACTTTATATCTCGCAATTCTGACTTTATAACTTGCAATTCTGACTTTATATCTCGCAATTCTGACTTTATATCTCACAATTCTGACTTTATATCTCACAATTCTGACTTTATAACACAATTCTGACTTTATAACTCATAATTCTGACTTTATAACTCGCAATTCTGACTTTATAACTCGTAATTCTTACTTTATAACACAATTCTGACTTTATATCTCGTAATTCTTACTTTATAACACAATTCTGACTTTATATCTTGCAATTCTGACTTTACCATGCAATTTTTACTTTATATCTCATAATTCGGACTTTACAACTCACAATTCTGACTTTATATCATGCAATTCTGGAGTCAGGAGTGATTCTATCATACCGGCAGCTTGCATAAACTCCCTGTACTGTCATCTGTTATTTTTTTTTTTTTTTTTTTTGGAGATATACTGAAATTGAAACCGTTGATTACATTGCTCAACGAGACCATAGACAGCGACAGCATTTCTCCACCCTCCCACCCTGGAGAACACTCATGGGAGCCACTGCCATGTGGCTAATCACTTTGAATTCACAGTAAAATGACGGCTGATGGAACCAGAAACACCCAGTCTTGAGCCCGTCTCTAGAGAATATCCTGTCAGTGCACAAGCTGTGACGTGAAAGGCAACAGCCCATTTCACACTCTTCAGGGTCCTCTGCAACATCAGGCACCAGCAAAACATCTACTGTTACATAATGAAATAATTGCGATTTATATGTCGCTTGCAAAAAATGTCATTTCTCCAGAATGCACGGCTATTATGTGCTGATTGAAACTATCGTGCAAACTGGTAATGGGCTATCACACAGCAAGTGCCTCAGTCATTGTAACCTCTGCTGTCGGCCTGCCGTCCTCTCCTCTGGTGTAATTGCATTTCTAACTGACTGCTTTTAGCTCGGAGGATCCTGCTCGGTTTCCCTCCTTCATCTTGGGTTCCGTAACAGCTCAGTACAATTAGTCCGGGCCGGCGTTTAGCGAGGAGCTACGGCTGGGCTGAACCGCGAGTCCATGTAATTGCATTTGGCAGGAGGGGCAGCCCGACCAGCTTGATTTCACACCTTGCAGACGCAAGTCCATTTACATGCAAACAGCTTCAAATTACAGCTGTGGGGAGCAGCCAGGGGAGCGTTCGGCCCACCCCGGCTGCTTGAGCAAAACGGAGTGTGATTGAATGAAGGAAATCAGCCTAATTATTACCCAGCCGCACTGACACGTTAATGACAGGTTAAGGCGAAAGATACGGTAATGGCACCGAAAGTGTTTGCTCGTCATAAAAGGACTCTGATATTATTGTCACGTTCGCTCGTTTGTTCAGATGATGCCAGGTAGCGTGTTAGAGCCCTCGAAGCGGAGCCAGGAAACAGCCATGTGGAAAATGAAGTTGCTAAGTGACATCACCTTCGAGATCGCTACAGTTTTTAGCACAGCAGATGTGAAACGTTGTGACAGATTTACTGTGGACTGATTGAGATAATGTACTCAGCTGCAGTGTTTTATTAGATTAATGCACATTTCCATGCTTATGCATGTTAATAATTACAGAGTTGGCAGAAAGACAAAGGAACATAACGTCTGCATGTGCTCTACAATCCCATACATATACTGCTTTTCCTGTTAATGTAATACTTTACTGGTTTCAGGACGTTGGTCACAAAGTGTGTGGTGCGATATTTTTACAGTTCTCTCTCAGAGTCAGAGTCAATAAATCTTTATTGGCATGACTTCTCAACAAGAAGCTCTTACATGGAGTGGATGTATAAAGCAGGTTGAAGTAAAAGAAAGCTTAATAGAATTTAATGGTAAATATGGTGCATAATTTATTAAAGGATTAGTTCACTTCAGAATGAAAATGTCCTGATAATTTACTCTCTTCCATGTCATCCAAGATGTTCATGTCTTTCTTCAGTTGAAAAGAAATGAAGGTTTTTGAGGAAAACATTCCAGGATTTTTCTCCATATAGTGGACTTCACTGGGGTTCAACAGGTTTCAGTGCAGCTTCAAAGAGCTCTACAGAGATTTTGAAGTTGGAGGAGAAAATGAGATGTAGTTTTTCGGCCTACCATGGTACTTCCGCCTATGTCATGTGAACCGTCGCAGCGCGTACACAGTCTGTTCCGGTTCAGATACATGAGAGCACAGAGTGGATCACAAAACATATTGGACCTGTTTGAATTCTGCACAGAATGTTATATTTTAAAGCGATATGGAGGAGATTAGGAGGAAACTGAGGCTTTACCAAGTTCAACAGCTCTGATATAAACAAAATGCTATTGGCCATTTTAAAAAAAAGGGAGGAACTGCTCGATATGTCCCGGCCCTGTCTTCCTGTTGCATTGGAAATTACATCAACACATTGAATAATTCTGCGCATTTCAAGTGGGCCTTTAGCACTGTCTTAATGTAAACTGACTGTCAGGTCAGATCTGTTTATTAGGCCGTGCTGTGTTAAAGCAGCCATATACACACGCATGACATTGTATTTTACAAACCGGCCCTCAGGCTACGAGAATTAACATGCTACATAGATGGCAGATACATACTGTAGCTGTGGGAGCTGTGTGACCTTTCCCGAAATAATTTTAATTTTCTTTTTCTGTTTTCTCTCTCCCTCTCTTGTTCACTGCGCACTTCAAAAGCAGTGAGAAGGTCACAGCCCAGCGGTAGCTGTTGTTAATATATCAGCCCTGGTGTTTTTGACTGTAATTATGCAGTAAACTCCTAGAGGTCTGGCTGAAGCATGTGTATATAGGGCTCTGGGCCAAACACAGAGGGGGAAAGGAGATATTTTCTCTCTTTTAGAGTCTGTTTCAGAACTGTTATTGCTCTGAGGCTGCACTTATTGGGGTTCTGTGCTCTTTTTGTGTGTGGAATTTAGTGCCACCCACGTTAAGATGAGCTGTTTAGGTTTTTGTAATAGCTGTTTTGTGTGCAGATGACCTGCAACTGTTTCTGAGATTTATGGGGTGGGGCCGGAGGATGAAGTATTGACCTGGTTTGAAAAGGAAACTCTGTTCTCTGGTGTTTATGAGAACACAATCCGTCTTTGTTTGCTGCAAAATAACAACAAAGAAATAACACAAACCTGGCCTGAGGTTTGTAGATCACATATGGAAGACATAATGCTGTTTCCAGTTCATGGACTGAGATTGGCACCTCAGTGACCCGGTCTGTATCCCACAGCAGTGGCGGTGCATAGTTATTAGGGATTCTTTTGATATTCTCAGAGAGAAACTCATAAACCTAAACGGAATTCAACTAGAAGAAATTCAAAGTGCTTTCTTTCACAAGGTTATACATTCTTTGCTCCCAGATTGTTCATTTTTAAAATATTTGGCTTAATTTGATGACTACTTTAGAACTCTCAGATTTAAAGGGATGGTTCACCCAAAAATGGTTTAATTTACTTGCTTCATTTACTATTTAATCATTTATTCAGCCTCATGTCAGTCCAAACCTTTATGGCAACAGTCACGTTTACTATTGCTTGGCAAAATTTTGCATTCTAAATCATTTCACTAGGAATTTGCACAATCTAGACTGGAGATTCACATACGAGCAAAAAATTTCCACATATGTATTTTACATTAGGTTCAAGTTGGTTGTGTGGATTCATGCATTGACAAATAGAGAGTGACCTCTATGTGAGAGATCGCTATACTATTGACAATGAACAATTAACCTTTATTTTGGCCCACATAATTTTGACGAAATTTTGCTAATATGACCCCTTATTACTTCTCCAGAACACAAAAGAATATATTTTGTAGAATATTTTTGAAACCGTTCAATGTATGTCATTGAGGTCCAAAACAGCACTGAACCCTGTTGACTTTCATATGGAGAGAAACACATATCCTCTTTTGTGTTTCAGGAGGTTTAGAATGACACGAGAGTGAGTAAATGATGAATTTATGAATTTTTAATTTGGGGTGAACTATCCCTTTAACACATTTTAGCACATTAAAAGTAAAGTGTATAATTTCTGTGCCAAATGGGATTGCAAAAGTAGCTGGGTTTCCATCCAAACGTGAAGCGAATATTTTCAAAAAAGTTTGCAAACAAGAAAAAAACAAACAAATGTGAATTAGATGCATTTCCATCAAGGTGTGTGGTGGCATTGGTAACCAGAAGTACATAAAACACCATCAGCCGATTAGTCACATGGGTTTAATGATCGCTACGTCAGAATTTATTCAGCAAATGTGTTTCCATCTCCCATTATTCGCATTAACTCTTTTTCACACAAGTCAAAAACCACCTCAAGCGAGTGTAAAAACTGTTTTTGCAAATTAAGGATTTTTATTTGAAATTTGGCATTCAAAATGTGCATAAAAACAGGGTGATGGAAACATAGCTAATGAGTTTCCCAAAAATCTCCTTTCATTAAAGGATTAGTTCACTTTCAAATGAAAATTAGCCAGAGCTTTACTCATCCTCAAGCCATCCTAGGTGTATATAACTTTCTTCTTTCTGATGAACACAATCTGAGATATATTATTAAATATCCTGACGCATCTGATCTTTATAATGGCAGTGAATGTGATCAATGAGTTTGAGCTGAAGAAAGTGTCTCCATCCACATCCATCCATCATAAACATACTCCTCACAGCTCCGGAGGTTAATAAAGGCCTTCTGAAGCGATGCGTTTGTGTAAAAAAATATCCATATTTAACAAGTTATGAAGTAAAATATCAAGGTTCCGCCAGATTGCCTCTGTATTCAACTTACAAAGAAAGTGTAAAACTCTCGCAGTTCAAAAAGCTTCAAAAAGCTACGTCCTTCGCCTTCCCGATTCAACTTACGGAAAAAGCTTAACTGATGCCATTTTACATTTTCTTCGTAACTTGATATGGCGGAAACCGTTCACTGCCATTATAAAGCTTGGATGCATCAGGATATTTATTAATATATCTCCGATTGTGTTCATCAGAAAGAACAAAGTCATATACACCTAGGATGGCTTGAGGGCGATTAAAGGTGCCCTAGAATCAGAATTTGAATTTACCTCGGCATAGTTAAATAACAAAAGTTCAGTACATGGAAAAGACATACATTGAGTTTCAAACCCCATTGTTTCCTCCTTCTTAGAGTAAATCTCATTTGTTTAAAAGACTTCCGGAAAACACTTGGATCTCAACATAACACCGACTGTTACGTAACAGTCGGGATCATTAATATGTATGTGGTTAAAGTTACCATCGTTTCTTACTGTATTCACGGAGACAAGAGCCGTCGCTATTTTCATTTTTAAACACTCTCAGTCTGTATAATTCTTAAACACAACTTCATTCTTTATAAATCTCTCCAACAGTGTGTAATGTTAGCTTTAGCCATGGAGCACCATCAAACTCATTCAGAATCAAACGTAACCATCAAAA
The DNA here is from genome assembly GCF_018812025.1 of Megalobrama amblycephala. Classification (NCBI taxonomy): domain Eukaryota; kingdom Metazoa; phylum Chordata; class Actinopteri; order Cypriniformes; family Xenocyprididae; genus Megalobrama; species Megalobrama amblycephala. Next base: position 45,837,570 of record NC_063060.1, on the reverse strand, counting down.
TAAATACTTTACTCACATAATTCGAAGCATGCATACAGCATGCATGACGAACATCTTGTAAAGATCCATTTGAGGGTTATATTAGCTGTGTGAACTTTGATTATGCAATGTATATATAGTCGAGAGCTCGTGTGGCAGAGGGAGCGCATCTCTTAAAGGGGCGGCGCGCTGAAAAAATCAGTGCATAATTAATGATGCCCCAAAATAAGCAGTTAAAAAAATTAATTAAAAAAAATCTATGGGGTATTTTGAGCTGAAACTTCACAGACACATTCAGGGGACACCTTAGACTTATATTACATCTTGTGAAAAAACAATCTAGGGCACCTTTAAATCATGAGGTCATTTTCATTTGAAAGTGAACTAATCCTTTATAGCAAATATTCCCAGCCCAAACTTGCACCAAAATTATTTACATCTCAAATGAACATATCAGTGTTGTCTTAGGCAAAATCGACCCATTAATGACTTATTCATTGTGGTCTCAGCTCATGAAATTGGAGTAGCAGAAAGCATTTTGAATCACTTTTCAGTCTATTCGACACCATTCTGCAGATTTTACACTCAAAATGTGTGCAGATTCTATTCAGGCCTACACCTAGCATCAGGTGTAGCTCTCTTTAATGTGTGTGTGTGTGTGACGGGCATCTCGTTGTCCTGCTGCCTGTCATGAGCGAGGGCAGACAGCTGTGCTCTGCTGAGCTCAGAGTCGTGTATGAGGATTCACGTGCTGACAGAGACAGATGACAGCTGAAAGGAAGCAGCCTGCTGGAAGAACTCCTCCATATCTCACACTGGACCACCCCTTCAGACGCCCTCCTCTCTCGTTCACTCTGTTACTCTCACAGTTTCTAACTACTCGTGTTACTGTGTTGCCAAAGCATCAGTGTGCATATAAAAAAACTAAAGTGCAGAAAACAGAGCTTGATTTTATTGTATTATTTCATTAATATTGCTTTTTACTCTGTCACGATTATTATATAAAGGCAAGCTACCAATATAAATATATTTAAATAGCAAGTAAAATAATACATTTAAAACTTTCTCTCACTCTCACTCTTCCTACTTTTTCACCTTCCGTCTGGCAGAAGTCTTGCATTTAATCAAATGTTCTTTTGTTCTTTCATTTCCTTTTCATTGCAATACATTCATGATTCATGCTCCTTTACCACGTGTCGTCTTTTATCTCAGCCGGGGCTCATTGTTGCTCTGTCGTTTTAAAGCACATGGCAGGTTTTAACGGTCTGTCTTCTCTCTCTTCTCTCCTTTATGTTGTGCTGTCCTGCCCACCCGTGATCTTGACCCTCTGCTGACTCACAGGTAAGCCTCTCCATCCTCGTTTCATTAAATGTCTATGTCGTCTGAAGTCTGAATTCCATGTCCTTGTCTCGTCTGAGCTCACTGATTCCACCCACATCCTTCTGGAACTTTCTGAAAGCGACCCAAACTTTACAACTCTCCGTGATTTGAAAGCATGGGATCATCAAAGCAGAGTTTTTGGCATACTGTAAGGACATTTCGTTATGAAGGGCTGTCATTTGGGACGGAGAAATAAGTGCTGAAAGAGGAAAATGAATTTAGCAAATAAAGTAATGGTTTGTGCTTTCAGTAATACACTGAGGTTCGGCTCGGCCACATAACAATGTGAGTTCAGGGACGGCAGCTGCTGCATTAATCTGTACATTAAGGGAAGGTCTGAAGAACGAGAAATGAAAAAGTTATGTAATGAAGGTTATGTAAGTGGAATTGTGTAATTGAATGTTTCTGAGAGAACCGGATTCTTTTGTCTCACGCAGTCTCATGAGTTTGCTGGGCGATATAGATAGATAAATCATATTTTCACCCATGTCATATTATTTTCTCAGTACTTTTTAACACAGTTTTAATTACATAAACAATAGTGGCACTGCAGTGGCTTTATATATAGCTAGAATAATATAAACTAATATAATCATGTAATTTGATGTATTTATTTTACATTTTAAAGCATGTAAAACAGGAGTTTCTTTGAATCATTTTTGAGTGATAATGCAAATAAATCAGTACTTTGAACTAATTTACTGTAACTGGTAGTTTAAAATATAGTAAATATTGTGCTGATCCATCATCCAGCCACATTATCTATTAGAACTTGGAGTCGTGACAGTTTTTTGGTTCTTGTTTTGCTGCTTCTCTGAGGACTGTGCACTGCTTCAGTTGTGCGAGTCTGTTCGTCTAACCGGCACTTTCTGCTCTTTACTGTTGAAGCTTCACAGTAGGGTTTAGTGTGTGTGTGTGTGTGTGTGTGTGTGTGTGAGGGAATGGGGTCATAACAACACCCCTCAGCAGTGTCTCATTTCATAGGTGAATGTGATAAGTGTGACAGGATGCTGAAGAGGAGAGAGGAGAGCTGGAGGGAAGGATCTGCTTATCATTAGGGATGGACAGAGCTGTTCAAACCAACATATATCAACATATCTCATTCTAGATACAATAGAATACAATATATCAACATATCTCACCAACATATCTCATTCTAATAGAATGAAATGAATTATATAACAATTAATCACATACAGTGTGTACAGAAAGTATTCAGACCCCCTTAAATTTTTCACTCTTTGTTATATTGCAGCCATTTGCTAAAATCATTTAAGTTCATTTTTTTCCTCATTAATGTACACACAGCACCCCATATTGACAGAAAAACACAGAATTGTTGACATTTTTGCAGATTTATTAAAAAAGAAAAACTGAAATATCACATGGTCCTAAGTATTCAGACCCTTTTCTGTGACACTCATATATTTAACTCAGGTGCTGTCCATTTCTTCTGATCATCCTTGAGATGGTTCTACACCTTCATTTGAGTCCAGCTGTGTTTGATTATACTGATTGGACTTGATTTGGAAAGCCACACACCTGTCTATATAAGACCTTACAGCTCACAGTGCATGTCAGAGCAAATGAGAATCATGAGGTCAAAGGAACTGCCTGAAGAGCTCAGAGACAGAATTGTGGCAAGGCACAGATCTGGCCAAGGTTACAAAACATTTCTGCTGCACTTAAGGTTCCTAAGAGCACAGTGGCCTCCATAATCCTTAAATGGAAGATTTTTGGGATGTCTGGTCTGATGAGACCAAGATAGAACTTTTTGGCCTTAATTCTAAGCGGTATGTGCTGAGAAAACCAGGCACTGCTCATCACCTGTCCAATACAGTCCCAACAGTGAAGCATGGTGGTGGCAGCATCATGCTGTGGGGGTGTTTTTCAGCTGCAGGGACAGGACGACTGGTTGCAATCGAGGGAAAGATGAATGCGGCCAAGTACAGGCATATCCTGGACGAAAACCTTCTCCAGAGTGCTCAGGACCTCAGACTGGGCCGGAGGTTTACCTTCCAACAAGACAATGACCCTAAGCACACAGCTAAAATAATGAAGGAGTGGCTTCACAACAACACCGTGACTGTTCTTGAATGGCCCAGCCAGAGCCCTGACCTAAACCCAATTGAGCATCTCTGGAGAGACCTAAAAATGGCTGTCCACCAACGTTTACCATCCAACCTGACAGAACTGGAGAGGATCTGCAAGGAGGAATGGCAGAGGATCCCCAAATCCAGGTGTGAAAAACTTGTTGCATCTTTCCCAAAAAGACTCATGGCTGTATTATATCAAAAGGGCGCTTCTACTAAATACTGAGCAAAGGGTCTGAATACTTAGGACCATGTGATATTTCAGTTTTTCTTTTTTAATAAATCTGCAAAAATGTCAACAATTCTGTGTTTTTCTGTCAATATGGGGTGCTGTGTGTACATTGATGAGGAAAAAAAATTAACTTAAATGATTTTAGCAAATGGCTGCAATATAACAAAGAGTGAAAAATTTAAGGGGGTCTGAATACTTTCCCACGTACCCACTGTAAATCAATACCCCTGAAGAACTAAACTCTCCATCTCTCCATCATAGCAGAGCTTCACATAGTGCTATTATTTTAGAGAAAAGTAGCTTTTGCTATAAAAATAGATGTATCATGAACAATTTCAGGCCATTTTTCCACCAATTTTCTCTACCTGTTTGATACGGGCTTTATCCAATTTTTGGTACTTGCACCGAACTGAGGTGCCCACATAGTGAAAAGGCAAGCTTTACATGGTTTCCTCCGCTTCCCCTCTTATCAAAAACAATTTGTGTCCTTGTAAATAATTTTTTCTTCCTGTGCTTTTGTCCTGTCCCTCTGTTCTCATTGGTATAATCTCGTTTCTGCTGCTATCTTGAGTCTTCTGACCTGCTGGAAGCCAAGGTTTTGTTTTACCTCTTAAACTTTGTAAAATTTAACAATATTGATTTGTGTTTGTCTTTTAATTGTGCTGCATGTTTGTAAATGGCTGTTTTAGACATTGGAAATGAGAATGCAGTAAAAATCTGGGTTTCACAAATTGTCATTAGTGACCTTTGTGACATTGACCATGAACTTCTTTGTGCAGATGGTCAGATGTTCTTGCTTCCATTGAAAAAATAAAATAACATATATGAAAAGCTCTTCACTCAAATAATTCACAATTTGATATTTGTGTTCGCATTTTTCATTTTCAAACTTTTGGATCCACTTTTTTTTTCATTTTTACTTCATGCTCATTGCTGTTTTTCATGGTATATCTGTTGATTTTTTTTTTTTTTTTCTACAGACGTTTTGTAAGTTAAGCACAGTTCATTCCCTCCCGTGAACTAATTAAACCAGTTAAAGCATTTAATGTTAAGCCGGTTACATGGCCTACAGTAAAGCTTAGTTAACAGTGATCCAGTTCCGTCTGTTGCGTCATTAATGGACTGCAGACTGATATTGTGTGAGTGTGTGTTTGTGCAGTGATGATGTCTGTAGTGTAATCCCTCCCTTGGGTGGCACAGTGTGCTCAGCAGGGGTGAACTAGTCAAACAAGGGAATCCCACTGATGTTGGCTTAACTGTCAACCAGCTCCTCCTCCTCCTCCACCGCTTTCTTATTCCCACCCTGTGACTACTGGGAAACGTGGTAAAGATGCTGCTCCAGTGATTCTCCAGTGATTCCCCTCTCAGCACAGTTAATTGCTGCAGTCCGTATATTCCCAGACGCTCTAGCAGACGGATTGTTGTGGCAGTGCAGGCCGTCATCTCCAGGATGTGTCCACCTCCCTCTGCGTGCCTCTCTTGCACTGGCTGTCATTCTTTCTGTCCTCTAGTCTGTCTGGCTATCTGTCTATCTGTCATTTTGTCAATTGTTTTATCGCTCTGTCTAAACTAGGGCTGCACGATTAATCGCATGCTTTTGTCATGCGTGTCTCGTCAGTAAAGCCGGTTCTGTGATTAGCGGTAAATGTCCATCACCTGCTTTCAAATGGAGTGGCACTTAATATACAGAGCCGTAGTTCGCGGACAAGCTACGCAATATCGCGTTCGTAATCGAAAGCGATTCATCTGCGATTATGAACACGATATTGCGTAGCTTGTCCGCGAACTACGGCTCTGTATATTAAGTGCCGCTCCATTTGAAAGCAGGTGATGGACATTTACCGCTAATCACAGAACCGGCTTTACTGATGAGACACGCATGACAATCTCGTGCAATTAATCGTGCAGCCCTAGTCTAAACATAGTTCTGTCTGTCATTCCGTTTGTCTGTCTATCATTTTGTCTGTCCTCCTGTCTGTCTGGCTATCTGTCTGTTTGTCTGGGTATCTGTCTCTCTTTTTGTCACTCTATCTGTCTGGCTATTGTCTGTCTGTCTGTCTGTCTGTCTCTTTGTATGGATATCTCTCTCTGTTTGTCTGGGTATCTGTCTGTCTGTCTGTTTGTTTGTCCGTCTGTCTGTCTGGCTATCTATCTGTCTGTTTGTTTGTTTGTCCCTCTGTATGTCTGTCTGTTTGTCTGGCTGTTTGTTTGTCTGTCTGGCTATCTGTTTGTTTGTTTGTTTGTTTGTCTGTCTGTCTGTCTGTCTGTCTGTTTGTTTGTTTGTTTGTTTGTTTGTTTGTCTGGGTATCTGTCTGTCTGTTTGTTTGTCTGCCTGTCTGTCTGTCCGTCCGTCTGTCTGTCTGTCCGTCCGTCCGTCCGTCTGTCTGTCCGTCCGTCTGTCTGTCTGTCTGTCTGTCTGTCTGTCTGTCCGTCCGTCCATCTGTCTGTCTGTCTGTCTGTCTGTCTGTCTGGGTGTCTGTTTGTTTGTTTGTTTGTTTGTTTGTTTGTTTGTTTGTCTGTCTGTGTGGGTATCTGTCTGTTTGTTTGTCTGGGAATCTGACTTGGTATCTGTCTGTTTGTTTGTTTGTTTGTCTGTCTGTTTCTTTGTCTGTCTGTCTGTCTGTTTGTCTGTCTGCCTGTCTGTTTGTCTGGGTATCTATCTGTTTGTTTGTTTGTTTGTTTGTTTGTTTGTTTGTTTGTCTGTCTGTCTGTCTGTCTGTCTGTCTGTCTGTCTGTTTGTTTGTTTGTTTGTTTGTTTGTTTGTTTGTTTGTTTGTTTGTTTGTTTGGCTGTCTGGCTGTTTGTTTGTCTGGGTATCTGTCTGTCTGATTGTTTGTTTGTTTGTCTGTCCGTCCGTCCGTCCGTCCGTCCGTCCGTCCGTCCGTCCGTCCGTCCGTCCGTCCGTCCGTCTGTCTGTCTGTTTGTTTGTTTGTTTGTTTGTTTGTTTGTTTGTCTGGCTGTCTCTCTGTTTTTCTGGCTATCTGTCTGTCTAACTATCTGTCTGTCTATTTGTCTGGCATCTGTCTGTCTGTCTGTCTGGGTATCTGTCTGTTTGTTTGTCTGGGAATCTGTCTGGGTATCTGTCTGTTTGTTTGTTTGTTTGTCTGGCTGGCTGGCTGTTTGTTTGTCTGGGTATCTGTCTGTCTCTCTGTTTTTCTGGCTATCTGTCTGTCTAACTATCTGTCTGTCTATTTGTCTGGCATATGTCTGTCTCTCTGTCTCTTTGTTTGTCTGGCTATTGTTATGTCAATCGTCCTGTCTCTCTATCATTCTGTCCATAGTTTGCTCTGTCATGTAAACACATCCTGTATTTACACTACATAAGAATTAATTGCAATTATATAATCAACCAACACTGTGCATGTGGATGGCTGTGCACAGTCTACCACTATAGACATTCTTGACCTTGGAAAAGCGCCGCACTTACATCAATTCCCTCCTCACACTCATTGTCTCTTCCTGTCTCCCCTCAGGAGGAGCTCAACTCTCACTGCGGTGACAATGTCATTTCATAATAAATTCATGCAGACTCCATCAGAAGAGCATTTTATAAAAGAAACAGCAGGTTTCTGAGTTTAGGGGAGTTGTATGTGTTGAAACAAAGATTTTGTGTGTGTGTTTGTAGAAAACATTATAAGCCAGATTTACATGGTAGGTACGTGAAGCAAAAGCCCAGAGAGAAAACCCTTTAGTAGAGCTGAATCTTAAGAGACACTTTGCATGAGAATGACTGAATGACTACCTGTATTTTCATGGTTATTCTCTCAGGTATACATACAGCTTGTTTGATCTCTCTGTCTCTCTGAGATCCTCAGGGAAACTATTTAGTATTTGTACAGCTTGTGTACTTTGAAAACATGGATTTGGATTAGTTTGATGAGCAACTTTAATGGTAGGAAGGGAAAATGGCAAAATTAGTCCAAGTGTTTGATATTTTTGGTGTTGAATACTCAAGATAAATCCTCTATTGGAAGGAAACATGTACCTGGTCTGTATATACCTCATTATATTTAAGCATGTATGTGAGTTAGAGAGAGGCATATTGTTAACTCTCATGTGTATTTAGCAGTGTGTGAAAAGGAAAATTCTGTTGCAGCAACAGCTGGTGTGCAAACAGATGAATGTTTAATTGAGATCCAGTCGAGAGGTAAGAAGAGATCGCCAACATCTACCCCACCCGATAGGAGCAACACCCGGCCAGGAGCTGAACAGCTGTAGAGCTCATTACTGTATGTGTGTATGTGTTTGTGTTCATTCCCATTTGCACCTATAGCTGAAAGCACTTTGTGTTTTTAATGTGTGTGTGTGTGTGTGAGAGAGAGAGAGAGAGAGAGAGAGAGAGAGAACATGCATTAGCAGAATCATCACTCATCCTTACCAGAGGATTTCAGCTTTGTTAAATAAGTTCCCTACTAAGGGGCTTTCACACCGAATAGTTCTAGGAACTCGATTATAGGAACTAGCTACTAGGATAGATTGATGGATTGATGTATGGGTAGGTGGGAGGATAGGTGGACGGATGGAGGCTTGGGTGGATGGATGGGTAGGTGGGAGGATAGGTGGATGGACGGATGGAGGCTTGGGTGGATGGATGGATGGATGGATGGATGGATGGGTTCAGGTGGATGGATTGATGGATGGGTAGGTGGGTGGATAGATGGACGGATGGAGGCATGGATGGATGGATGGGTGGGTGGTTAGTTTGGTGGATGGGTGGATGGATGGATGAATGCATGGGTGAATGGATGGATGGATGGTTGAACAGAGAAATAGATGGATGGATAGACAGATATATAGATAGATTGATTGATTGATGGATTGATGGATGGGTAGGCGGGTGGTTAGTTGGGTGGATGGATGGAGGCTTTGGTGGATGGATGGATGGATGGATGGGTGGAGGGATGGATGGATGGATGGATGGATGGATGGATGGTTGGATTGATGGATGGGTAGGTGGGAGGATAGGTGGATGGATGGATGGATGGAGGCTTGGGTGGATGGATGGATGGATGGATGGATGGATGGATGGATGGATGGATGGATGGATGGATGGATGGATGGGTTCGGGTGGATGGATGGATGGATGGGTTCGGGTGGATGGATTGATGGATGGGTAGGTGGGAGGATAGATGGACGGATGGAGGCATGGATGGATGGATGGGTGGGTGGTTAGTTTGGTGGATGGGTGGATGGATGGATGAATGTATGGGTGAATGGATGGATGGATGGTTGAACAGAGAAATAGATGGATGGATAGACAGATATATAGATAGATTGATTGATGGATGGATGGATGGATGGGTTCGGGTGGATGGATGGGTAGGCGGGTGGTTAGTTGGGTGGATGGGTGGATGGATGAACAGAGAAATAGATGGATGGATAGACAGATATATAGATAGATTGTTCCTGATACTTCCAAGTTACGTCCATTTTCAGATTTGCATGCCCCAATCATCATTTACACAGCCCAGATCTAAGCTGAACACTCATCATGGTTCTGCCCTGCAGAGCTGGTTCAATCATGTGTTTGTTATTCCACATCTGCGATGAGACCAAAGCACTCAGCACAAGGCTGGATGTACAGAATTTAATGGGCAGAAAGGAGAGAGGTAGCATTGATTGACAGATTGAGGGGAATGCATACGGGTTCACATATCATACCACTCTACTAACACACCGCTCATGCTTATTTCATTGACTTCTACTGCATTTACATTTAACATAAGAGGATAGAGGTTGTGACTTTAGCTGTTTGTTCATACAGCTGAATGAAGCAGCATCTTAAATCTCCTGAATAAACAAAACATTCAGGATTCACACTTGTAAGCAGTTGCTGCTGTAAATCCCAAAAAGTGACTGTGAACGCAGGCATAGTAAACACCTTTCCTAATTAGGCCTACACTGCATAAAACGTATCTTTTGTGATAAATAGAATCATTAGGTAAAAGTTCATACATAGGTTATTATATGTCGTTAGCTTATTCGATTAATCATCAAAATAATTGATAGATTAATCAATTGAAATCATAACCGTTAGTTCCAGCCTAATTCAATTCTTGTTTAGCTCTGTTTTACACTTAAATCTCTGACCTCTGACATGATTCAGCAGATCTCGTACTTGTACAGAAAGATCATTTAAGTGATGGACAGTCTCTTCATTATTGGCTTGTTTGCACTCAGTCGATAGATGTGTCTGCATGTAGGCACGCGTGCGCATGCGCGTACATGTTTAAACAAGTATGACAATGAGGATGATCCCTGAAGCGGCGTCATTAGCTCTGCCGAAGCCCCTCTCTCCCTCATCCATTCAGGTTAACGTCACTCTTGAAGCTTGTGACAGCTCCCCAGGCGCCCATCCTGGGAAGGCTAGACTGTGCGTTCGAGGATGCAGCTTCGAATAAAAGCATTTTGCCTTTGAGCCTCAGCAGTGCGTTAATAGTTAATGTCCTGGCGGCCTCCACCCTGCCTGAAATATTCAGCAGAATATGAAATAATCATGAACACTGATGGAATGAAACCTGCTAATTTGACTAACCCAGTTTTTTTCTGCAGAGCAAACAGTAAGTCCTCGATTATGGGTCGTGTGTACAGAGCAAATGCAGTATTGATGGGTCAAATCGTAAAAGAATATTGTTCCTAATATTAGAGGAAGTCAGACTAGACGTCTTTGAGTTTTTATGAGCAGTTGACTCAGGTACATTTTTTCTTCTAGTAGAAATTATATGTAGGACAACTGTCCCGTTTCACTGAGCGAAGCAGCTCTCAAAAGAGGGAATGAGACTGGTGAAGATGTTGCAGAATGGTATGTTTGTTTGCCTAAATTTTTTTTATTAATTATGCAGTTGTTGGTATCAAAAAGTTCAGTGGGATTATTTATTTTGTCCATGCAGTTAAAGTCAGTGGTGTCCAGTGTTGTTTGGACCCTTGTCTCATGTAGCCAGACCTTTAGACTGACGGCAGAAGGTCTGGACTCCATCGCAGCTTTCATTGGCCAAAAATTGCGTAGAGGCAATCTTTGTTTAGGGGCGTGAAAACGTAAAGTCGATGTGCCTGCATAAACAGACTGGCATGTAAAACTTTTGGACGTATTTTAATTAAAGAGCCCATGCCGCGAACTTCACATACATTGGAAATCCAGTGTTTAGTTGATCCAGATAAGCGCTCATTGTCTGCTATCTGCCGTTGTCCATTACTTTGTCCATTTGAAAGTGCCTGCTGGGCATCTCAGAGCCATAGGCACCGTGCCACCTTCTTTTCATTCCAAATGTGTGTGAGACTATGTGTAGAGAGAGATCTGCTTTGTACTTTTCCTCCCTAAAAAAGAAAGGATGGGGATGAATGGATGAGAGAGAAGATATGAGGGCTTGCTGACAGCTTAGCAGGGTCAATATCACGACGGCAGACATCACTGCCCCTCAGAGCCTGTGAGCCTCTCGGCTATCTCACAGGAACAAAGAATGCTCTGAGATCACTTTACAGACCAGAAACCAAGATAAAACTTACGATAAATTGGGGTTGAAGGGAAAACGGTATTTCTAGATGGGTTTAAATTATTTTAATCAGGATTTTAGCTGATTAATCCAGCCTCCAATTTATAGGGTCCTATAATTTCCACGATCACGGAATCGTGGACGGAATCGCGGAATCCATTCATAAAAACGGAATATTTAACGCAGAATGTCATGGTATTTGTCAAATTTTTGATTAATTAATTAAAAGCAGGTCAGTACACTTCAATTAAATCGTTTTAATAAAAATCTTTTAATATTTCATGATTAAAAAATAAATTAAATGGTATGCGTTCATTTGATTGCAAGAAAAATTTAAATACACAACAGAACTTCTGAAAAAAAAATCATAATTTTTTTTTTAAATTAATAAATATTGTTGTTTTTAAGAATTCAATTAATTAGACATGCTTTTTGATTATTAAAATGGAATCAAACCATTAAAATGGAATCCAGAAAACAGAATTTGGTAAAAATAAAATTTGAGGGGAAAGAATAAAATGTTTATCATAGGGCCCTAAAAAATATTTTTTTTTTTGTTAAACTTTTATTAAATTGTTGGTAAATTGGACAAGATTCATTATTTCAATTAATTATACATGCTTTTTGATTACTAAAATTTAATTTAACCATTAAAATGGAGTCAAAAAATAAATAAAACAGAAAAAAAAACAGAATCCAGAAAAATTAAAACGGAAAAAACGGAATTTGGGAAAAAATAAAACGGAATTTGGGAAAAAATAAAACAGATTTCATAGGGCTCTAAATTAATTGTACCAAATCAAAACATGTTGAAAATGGTAAAGTTTTTATTTGAGTATATTTTAGTTATAATGTATTTTTTGCTTACATAAAATAATAAGTTCTCTCTCTGCTCATGCTGACTAATTCAAATAAGCAACTTGTGTTTTTGGACAATTCATCAGTAAATAAGAGTCATGAGAGTCAGGAATTGAACTAATTCACTCAATTTTGTCCACTTTCAACCACTTTTGTTCTTCGAGGGGAGGGTCTATGGGTAAATATATGTATTTTTTTCAGATCTCTCGATCTAATGAACAAAATAAGCTCATGCAATTTACATATGAACGCGAATGCAGACGACGGAAAACACACGGAGAGCATCAGCTTTCGTTTCTGCTCTGACAGCCTCAAGACCAGCCGAACGCAGTGAGTGTGTGTTAGAAATCAGGAATGGAGAGAGAACATTGTGCTTGGTACATTTTTCATCTTCAAACCAAACTTGGGTCTCCGGTCGACAAAGTTTAAATCCCGTCTGGCTAGAGTGCTTCCCATAATGTTACGCATTAGGTCAGTAGACGGAGAGTAGACGGTCTTTTGTGGCTGTTTGAACACATTCGATCATACACTACAAAAGCAATCCGGTTGAATGCATTTTCAACTACCTCTGAAGTGGTCGAAAGTGGACAAGACCCCGTTTTAGACCCCATTTACACCTGGATTTAGTGTCGTCTACTTGTGATCCGATCAACCAAACACATCTTAATACCAGGAGTAAACAGAACCACATTTAGAGAAGCTTATCTGGTGGTGTTATGCTTCTTTGCTTCTCGAGAGATTTTCATCAAGAGAAACAGAAGAAAAAAATAAAGACTGCGTTAACAGTTTCTGACTACGATGTGTTTTTTGTCCTTGTATTTATGAACTTTCTTGTTCCCTTTTATGAACTTTCTTCCCCCTCCCTTGATGGCTGTTGTTTTCTCCTCTTCTTTCAGTCAAAAGAGACTCATTGTGACTTCAATTACCTGGAGCTCTGGGTATCTGTCTCAGGTAGACAGAGGCTGAATTGGAAGTAGCGTCAGCTCCTTCATTAAACATTAATCACGGAGGGTCCCTCAGCAGAGCTTCTGAAAGGGCAAAACTAATAAACACTCTGTCGTGGGAAAGACATGAGCGCTTGTGGGGCTTCCTTCACAGAGATGTGATAAACTCCTGGCAGAGGAGACCTCTCTCTTCTCTTCATCTCGTATAGGCCCTGTTGCCACCTGGTATTAAGATGTGTTTTGGTTGATCGGATCACAAGTGGATGATGCTAAATACAGGTGTAAACGGGGTCTAAAGCATTTTGAGCTTGTCCACTTCCAGAGGTAGTTGAAAACTCATTTGACCGGATTGCTTTCATAGCTCATGTGGTCAAATGTGTCGAACAGCCACTAAAAGACCGAAATGCGTAAACATTATGGGAAGCGCTCTAGCCAGACGGGATTTAAACTTTGTCGGCTGAAGACTCAAGTTTGGTTTGAAGATGAAAAACGTACCAAACACATTGTTCCTGATTTCTAACACGCTCACAGCGTTCGGCTGGTCTTGTGGCTGTCAGAGCAGAAACGAGAGCTGATGCTCTCCGTCATTTCCTGGTGCATTCATATGTAAATTGCATGAGCTTATTTCATCCATTAGATGGAAAGATCTGAAAAAACAAAACAAAAAAAAACATACCCGTCCATAGACCCTCCACTCGAAGGAATCAGGTCAAAAGTGGGCAAAAGAGACGGATTAAAACACCAGGTGTAATCAGGAATGTGTCTCCTTCATCTACTTGTGATCCGATCGACCAGCTTAATACCATCTGTAAACACGGCCTTAGTCTCTTCTGATCTCATCTCTTCTTGCCTCATCTTTTTTCCCTCTCCTTTCATCTTATCTCCTTACATCTCATCTTGTGTCTCACCTCTTGTCTCATTCTGTTTTCTCCTTAAATCTCATTTTGTCTAATAAAAGCTTATGTCTGATACACTCAGATCTATTTGCACTGGTCCTGGGTTTGTTATGCAGACATTTTTATTTGCCTCCCTAATTCCATGTGAATATGAGAGTAGGTCAGTAGATTACCTCGTATCTGGCGTCATGCGTGTTATTTCTCAAATTCATTAATGTTTCGCTCTGACTGCCTGTGACAGGTGTCAGGGGTCTGTTCGACTTAAAGAGTAGTGCCGATCTGACAGACTCACTGGTGTTGTGGGTCTGTTATTATTAAGATCGTGAGGCGCCGGCAGATGTATCGAGACAGAAGAGGGTGTTCCGGCTCCCGGTCAGTCTCCACATGCACATTCCTGGGCTGTGTGCTGGAGGTATCCGGGAGAAAACCGAGGAGATGAATTTCCCAGTTCCAGAGGAGAGGTGTCAGACAGATGCATGCTGGGATAGATCTCACACTCATCATGCCCAGAACATTTCACCCAGAAATGAGACATACCTGAACTCCCAGTGTGCGCTGGTACATCTGTCTCTTTGTCGGACGGATGAGTGTGTCATGTGTACGTTAGTGAAATATGAAGTACCAAAGCGAGAATATCTGACACCTTTTCACATTTCTCTGGGCTGTACGACATCCGTGTACTCCAGCAGGTGCCACAGGAGAGGGCAGAAAGTCATGTCCATGTAATTGACAGGGACTTCGGAATGGCTTCCTGCTGGGTTTGGACTTGAAACTCAAAGCAGATGTTGCATGGAGGAATTCACAAGACAGTTATTCCAGAATATATACATTCCTCCGCTGCTCAGCCAACTGGGAACATTCCTCCCAAAACCAGGCGAACAGGAAATGAAAAAGATGCGGAGGGGATGGATGAGGTACTTCCAAGTGGACACTTATAGTACATGCACGTCTGGAAGATGGTATTTTGTAGATATAACCGTTAGCTAGTCTGTTAAAGTGTTCCCTGTTGGATCTTAGAACGACATTCAACAGATGTTTGTGTGACATTTATGATTGACTTTAAACACGATGTTTAAAGTACACACTAATGCTTTCTAAATGATGCTCTCCTTCACAGATGTGCATGTGCTTACTGGTTAGCTTCTCTAATCTCGTACCAAAAGGCATTTTTCTTCTTATGTCAGAAGATAAAACTATTGAAACTTGGCAGCGACTTGAATAAAAGGATTTTAGTCAACTTTTTCTTTGAAGTCAATTCCCTTGAGGTGTTTAAAGCGGAAATCCAGCCCAACTCCAGGGGCTCAAAGCTAAAGCGGTTAGCTGGTGCAGAAACATTCTATTAACATGTCTCTGAGGGGCTGTACCGCGTGTGTCTGGCAGAGCGCAATCCCATGAGTCTCTCTGTCATCAGGTGTTTCTCAGCCGGAGATCACTGGAGTTCGTCTAATCCACTTCCGCTAATTAGGATTCTATTATTGACTGGTCATGGTTGCTTTTGCTGAGGTGCAGTTCAAACCTGTTCTTCAAAACCCTGACTGTAAATATTAGACTTTGATACTCAGCGCATCCTACACTGTTTATTTCTAATGCATGTGCATGAATGATACCTCAAATCACTCTGTTTGTTGAGGAGAGGTATGCTGTTAAAGGGTTAGTTCTGTCATTAATTCCTCACCCTCATGTCGTTCCACACCTGTAAGACCTTCGTTCATCTTCAGAACACAAATTAAGATATTTTTGATGAAATCTGAGGGTATATGATCCACACTAGGCAGCAACGACATTGCACCTTTTGAGGTGCAGAAAGGTTTTAAATACATCGATAAAATAGTCAACGTAACTGCAGTGGTTCAACCTTAATATTATGAAGTGCAAAAAAAATAAAAAAAATACTGAGCCTGCGTTCGGACGCAAGTGTTTTTAACAATCAAAAGTTGCAATGATGTTGCTGCCTATGTATGGATCAGATACCATCGGATTTCATCAAAAATATCTTAATTTGTGTTCCGAAAACAACGGGTCTTACGCGTTTGACGGTGAGTACTTAATGACAGAAATGTATTTTTTGAGTAAACTAACCCTTTAATTTTCTAAGTGATAAAAATTATGAAGATATAACATTTATAAATAAGACTTTTATAAAAGCATCTTGCATTCAGGGCCTAAGACTAACTTTTTGTGGCTTAAGAAAATTTACCAGCCATAAATATGTTTTACTGTTTTTGCAAAAATGACACCAACATTTTAGGTACCAGTGAAAATTCACAATTCTCTATTCCAATTTCTATACAACAGCTAAAATTACTAGCCTAAGTAATAAATGTAAAACATTATTAAAGACAAGTAGCATTAGTTTTCAGGTAGGGACGCTGAATAAAGTAATCAAATGTAAGATAACACTGGGAAGATTAATCCTTATTAAAGTTTCAAAAGTTATTCAGTCAAGAGCAGTGAGTGATTTTCTTTTTTTCTTTGTCCTTTTTGTTTGATTAACATTAAAAACAGACGGAATATTAGGCTGCTGTCACTTTAAGAGCGAATGCACGGATCCAATATACTGATACACATGTGCTGTCTTTCTTGACTGTTTACGTTCACTTAAGAACGTAAGGATACTCGCTGAGATTTTGTGTCAATTACTTGCGCTCGGATATTTTCGCAGATTTTTATTCTCATTTGGCGCTTGGTGAGTGTTAATTTTAGGCACTGAATTACCTGGGATTCGAACCCATAACCTACTGTTTGAGCTACAGGAATGCAACCAGAATACCTGGAGATTTGGGGGTTCTTTTGGCTTGGGCTGGTGAGCAACCACCTAGCAACCTTCCGTAGCACCTTAGCAACCGCCTCAAACATCCTAGCAACTGCATAGCGACACAGCAAACAGCAGGAACACATTAGTATGCCTAGGCAATCACCACTCATTTTCTTGAGTAAATGAAAAAATCTATTTTCTTTACTTTATTACTTTTGTACACTCTTTTAATCAACACAATAACTTGGGAATTGATTAAAAAAGCAAGAACAAAGTGTGTTTACTTAGTCATTTACACATAAGAGTACATGCTTTTTGTTAGAAGCTTAAAACATAGAAACATTTTTTTTTTGTTTTTTGTCAAGGCTGAATCCACATAACAAAGGAATTAAATTCGATGTTTACTACTCATCTAATCTATTTTCCGTTCTTTTTGCTCTTATGCTTCTTTGATGGCTTTATTGTGTAACTTTACGGGTCATAAAATTGCATTGTACGCATCTGAATTGAAAAAGGAAAAGTCAATGACGGGGTGTGTTCAGCGTGACATTACGTTATCACCATCGCGCGCCGTAATGAGCGCTTCTTTTGTCTAGATGTGACAGACAGTTTAATGATTTCTAAGGGGAGGCAGTTGGAAGGCTCAGTCTTGGAAACATTACACCTTCCCTTTAGATGTCTCGGCCGCGGCATTGACAGCCAGATAAGTGCCGGCGGCTGCTTTTAGGCTCCGTCTCAGCCGCTACCACTCGCTACATTAACCTGCATGTAGGTGGAGAGGTTGGTTGGAATAATGGACTGCAGACTCTTGGCTGATTCTCCTAGTTCACCTCAACCCTTTGGGACGCTTGTGTTGATTCGTGTTCTGTCAAACACATGTCCACAGATATTAGAAGCGAGATACGTGTATGATTCTGAGAGAGCGATTTTTGTGTCTTGGGTTAATTTCCTCTGGCAAAGTCCTTTCGTAACATTCTGTCTTAATGAAAGTCTGCACCGAGCTGAAGCACTTCTTTGTGATGCCTTGATGCAGTAATTAGGAGCGATGTTAAATGCTGTCTGGGACGGAGAGAGGCGCTCGCTTGCGCTCATACGCCCCGTCCTCTGCTGATTAGACACCAGCCAAACAAAGATCTTTTGTCTTTTTCAGGGCGGCGCGTTCTGGCTCATAGTTGATCTAGGGTTGTTGAAACATCCTGTGGAATATATCATTTCTCCCTAACTGACTAGGGAGACGCACAAAGAGTAACGTGTCAGTCACGTCGGCTGAGATTTCTGGGAAGGGGATCTGAAATTGAAAGCATCCTATTAAAAGCTTCTCAGTGATTGATGGTTTGTCACATCGTTTCGCAGCGAGTGGATCCGAATGAGTTTGCTTGCTTGTCTGTTAAAGGAATAGTTCATGCAAGAATGGAAACCCTAAATTAATTCACTCAGATTCAAGTTCAAACATAAAATTGTTTGGATTTTTTTTTGGAAGATTATCTAAGCTTCTCTTTTCTGTACAGTGAAAGCATATAAATAACACATGCAAAATAATGCAATAAATTGAATTAAAGGGGACCTATAATGCTTCTTTCACAAGATGTAATATTTGGTGTCTCCAGAAAGTGTCTGTGAAGTTTCAGCTCAAAATCCCCCACAGATCATTTATTATAGCTTGTCAAATTTGCACCTATTTGGTTGTGAGCAAAAACACGCCGTTTTTGTGTGTGTCCCTTTAAATGCAAATGAGCTGCTGCTCCCGCCCCCTTTCCAGAAGAGGGCGGAGCTTTAACAGCTCAACAACAACAAAGCTGGAGAATCTCACGCAGCCAAAATGACGAAAGTGTTCAGCCTTACATTGTTCAAACCGGAGTTTCTAATTGTATTATAAAGAAAGCATTTGAATAAAAAACTAAAGTGAACTCTGTAACCAAGTAAAATTAGACGCAATGCACATAAAAACGCCTAATTTCTACATATATGAACCATATTTCAGGAATAGATAATGTAATTATTTGGTATCACTGATGTCAAATTTGCTAATTAGAAAAGCTATTAAATGGCTTCAGAAGACTAGAAATATAGTGCATAAATCATATGGATTCTTTTTATGCTGGTTTTGTGTTAAAATATTTGATTTCCGGCAGCCTCTGGTCACAGTATGCTTTCATTGTGTTGAAATGAATCTTGGAGACTCTTCAAATACCCACAGAAGTCCAAAGAAAATCACATGGCTTTGGAAGTGTGAATAAATGATAACCGAATCAGGTCATTGTTGACCGTTACACAGTCGTAGGTCCGTTTGCAGTGTTCTTTGTGTTGACAGACGGGCGGCGTGTGTGTGGATGTCAGCTGGTGTCCGGCTATGGACGGACATTCGAGCCCGTCTGCGCTCCTGATCCCTTTTCCTGTGCGGATAACACTAGCGAAAGACGTTCTCAGTAGTCTGCATTTCCCACATCAGCTCAGCTCCTGCGCAGGCACTGAAATATTTGCCTTAAAGTCTCTCTTGACACTTTCGCTTGTTTCTCTTGTTCTTGTTCTCTTCATTCTCTTTCAGGTGTTTAGTCCTTCCTCACCTCAAACACAGTCTGTCTGCTTTTGTACTAAAGCTTGCTGCACCGTTTTTGATCTTAGAAAGGACCTATCATATGTCTGTGATCATGTTAAAAGTTATGCATTTTTATATGGTACATTTTCTAGTTAATATATGTTAAAAATTGCCACATTTGACCTGATTTTCTCGTATTTACAGTAACTTGTCATGGGAAAGTTCATATAGTTCTTTTAAAATAATATAGCAGTATTGCAAGATATTGTGTCCACAGACTCCCATTGTGCACCGTTTGTGTCTGCTGTCATCCTAAGACAGCTGTTCGTCATTAACGCATCTTTCACCTTGCCTTCCTCAACATATGCAACCCAGAAGCGTGAGTGCATCGGTGCGTGCGTTTGCGATACTGCGGGGTAGTTATGCAGAAATACGTCTCACTTTGTTTCTCTGGTCTTGAATTTTATTGCCCATTTCTGGCAGTTATAGCCAATCTCCCTGGTTAATGCTCATTGTCAAATGACAAACAGCATAAGGGGGGTTTTCTGCAGACCTTCCAATGATTTTATCTGGCAGATATTTTATCTGCTGGCTCTCCTTGCTGGTTTTTCTGTGGACTACATTAGCGTTTTCCCTACAGTCTGTGTGGAAGCGAGGGGCGGGAGAGAAACCACCTGCTCCAGGAACTCCGCTGTGAGCCTGATTCTCTCCTTGTGTCATTCTTGAGGAAAATTTTGTTTTATTCATCAAAATATTGTCTCTCAGCTGACTATAAATGAATAAATTACATTGTCGGGCACAGATGTTTCTGTTTATGTCTTGGCAGAGCAGTCGGCTTTCATTATTGTTCAATTTGAGTGTTGGTATTTTTCCTGGAAGCATTTTTGATTGCTTACTGACTGGAACATTAGAGAGTTTTGTAGATCCATACGATGTTTTGATAAGCTGTTTTTCACTTCATTTTATGTGTATCATATTCTGTAAACAAACACATCAGACGTAAAGTTGTGTAAGAAAGAAAGTTTAGCCTCTTGTTTTTTTTTTCTCTCCTGGAAGACTTTTAACACGTTTCAGGCTTTGTGAAATCATTGTCATGTTTATGCATATTCATGTGATGCCTGAAAAATATCAGAGGAAATTCCTTTTCCTTTCACATCTCACTCAGTTTCTCTTCCCTCATCCTCATGCGCTCTTGGCAAAGTCAAGTCAGTGTTATTTGTTTAGCACTTCTGATAGTATGCATTGTTCTAAAGCAGGTTTACAGAAAGTGTTTTAACACCCCAAATATATCAATTCTACTGTATAATATAAATAGAATTAGGGCTGCCCTGACTGAAGATTTTCCTAGTCGACTGTTAGTCATTCATTTAAGCAATTAGTCGATTAATCGGTGGAGAAATACTAAACCATTAATAAAAATGAGCATTTAAAATATAAATTAGAGCTCCAGCATGCACAAAGGCAAACATTGCATGAACTTAGATCAGAAAAAAAAAAAAAAAAAAAAAAAAAAAAAAAATATATATATATATATATATATATATATATATATATATATATATATATATATATATATATATATATATATATAAATAACATTGTTATCTTAAAAAAAAATAAAATAAAATAAATAATGAAAACATTTTTAAGATGTAGGACATAAATTTAAAATGTAAACAAATGAATGAATAAATAAATATACTGCCAATTCCTGTGCATTTTATTTTTTACCTGCGACCAACCGAAAATTTACATTCACTAGTCCAGAAAAGTAGTAAAAATAATTAAAAACAGTCATATGACTGCAGATGAGAGTACTTTTTGTGCACAAAAACAAAACAAAAATAACTTTATTCAACAAATTCGTCTGTCCGCTATCATTCTGCTACGCTATTTTTATTGCAGAGCTTCCAGGTTCTACGTCCGAACAGCGGCTCAGTATTGGCCGACATTGGTCACGTGATCAGCATGACGCATGCATGTGATGCTGACATAAGAGCCGGCCAATAATGAGCCGGTGTTCGGATGTGAACACGGAAACACAGCACTGCTCCAACTGCGTAACAGACCGACAGGTAAGAGGAAAAAGTCGTTATTTTTGTATTCTCGTCTCTTCATAACATTAAGGTTGAACCACTGCAGTCACATCGACTGTTTTAACCATGTTTTTACTACTTTTATGAACATTGAATGTGATAATTTCGTTGCTTTCAACAAAGGATGAAAAACCTCTTGGATTTAATCAAAAATATCTTAATTTGTGTTCCAAAGATGAGCGAAGGTCATGAGCGGGTGTAGAATGACATGAGGGTGAGTAATTAATGACAGAAATTTCATTTTTGGGTGAACTAACCCTTTAAGTCTGGCCCACACTAAAAGATACTTAAATCTTACAAAATCTCTTGCGGTCAAACGTGACTTTAGAGTAAACAAACATAGTAGAGGACGGGCAAGAAGAAATGGCGAGGTTGGTGCCGATAGCCTCGTGGGCAGCACCGACATATAGCGCCGTTACACTTCAAGCGACCTGAGTTCGAGTCCTGGCTCACAGACCTTTCCCGATCCTGTCCCACTCTCTCTCCCCCACTTCGCTTCCTGTCTGCTTACTATCCTATCATAATAAAGGTAAAAACGCCAACAAGAAATCTTTAAAAAAAAGAAGAAGAAGAAGAAGAAATGGCAATAATAGTGCTATTTACAGAAAAATTATGGGGAGAAAAGAAAAAGTCTGGATGAAGTTGACTAATGTTTAGTTGACTATTAGGGGGCTGTCCGATAGAATAGTATCATTCATATATACAGTACAGTCCAAAAGTTTGGAACCACTAAGATTTTTAATGTTTTTAAAAGAAGTTTCGTCTGCTCACCAAGGCTACATTTATTTAATTAAAAATACAGTAAAAACAGTAATATTGTGAAATATTATTACAATTTAAAATAACTGTTTTCTATTTGAATATATTTCACAAAGTAATTTATTCCTGTGATCAAAGCTGAATTTTCAGCATCGTTACTCCAGTCTTCAGTGTCACATGATCCTTGAGAAATCATTCTAATATGCTGATCTGCTGCTCAAGAAACATTTAATGTGTACAATTGTACAAAATATTTGTGTACAATATTTTTTTTCAGGATTATTTGATGAATAGAAAGTTCAAAAGAACAGTGTTTATCTGAAATCTAATCTTTTGTAACATTATAAATGTCTTTACTGCCACTTTTGATTGATTTAATGCATCCTTGCTGAATAAAAGTATTCATTTCTTTCATTTCTTTTCAAAAAAATAAAAATAAAAATTCTTACTGACCCCAAACTTTTGAACGGTAGTGTATAATGCTACAGAAGCTTTGTATTTCAGATAAATGCTGTTCTTTTGAACTTTCTATTCATCAAGGAATCCTGAAAAAAAAGGACACAACTGTTTTCAACATTGAAAATAATCATAAATGTTTATTGAGCAGCAAATCATCATATTAGAATGATTTCTGAAGGATCATGTGACACTGAAGACTGGAGTAACGATGCTGAAAATTCAGCTTTGCATCACAGGAATAAATTACTTTGTCAAATATATTTAAATAGTACACAGTTATTTAAATTGTAATAATATTTCACAATATTACTGTTTTTACTGTATTTTTAATTAAATAAATGTAGCCTTGGTGAGCAGACGAAACTTCTTTTAAAAACATTAAAAATCTTAGTGGTTCCAAACTTTTGGACTGTACTGTATATATAAACTTACATGACTACTTTATCTGAATTGTGCAAAGGTATGATTTAAACGGCAGAAAACCTGTCAGATTTTGGAGCTCTTATGACAGACATCACTGTCTTCCCCTGCCAGCGTTTGTCTTCGTTTATATGAAGCTGGCATTCCTCAGCTGTATGATAGCCACTCACTGCTCCAGTACAGTTACAACAGAATGAAACAGGCTGAGTGTTGCAGGAGGTTTAATAGCAGAAATGTGAACATTTTTGTTAAAGCACCTGTTTATTATTTGAGCTAAATCATCCTTCTAAGGATCATTTTCCTGACAGATGAGCTTCTGATATCCTTGTGTGGATGTTTACTTGCGTTTGTGGTCATGAGATTGAAGTTTGATTGGATTTAAGTTTCCACAGACAGGGTCAGTAAGCGATTATGTCGATTATGTATTACCACTGTGTATTTCAATGCTTTTCTTGTACTTCAGTGGTACTTGCTTTATTGTATTTAAGATTTTTGCTTAAAAATGCTCTCGGTGGTAACCGTGATCGACATTACGACACGAATGCTGTCAACAGACCTTAACTGTTTTGAACCTGGAACACTCCTTTATGAAATCATTTAATATTGTGCCGTTAATTAAGATATTGATTAATATGTAAGTAGTGAAATCAATCCTGGAGGGATGGAGGCAGTGAAGTGTCTCTTGCTGTCTGACTGGTATAGACTGCAGCTGGCAGTAAACATGTCTCACGCACAGATGAGGAGGAGCTCGCTGCTGTTATTTGTAGCACATTTGTGGACGGTGAACACAGTGCTAATAGTCTGAGGCCAGTATGTGTGTGATTCTTAGCACTGAAGCATTACTCAGTGTTCTCCTCAATTTAAATTGTAGTTTTTTCTTTGTCTTTTGTTGTCTGATTAACATTAAAAACACAGACAGCAGCAGGTTTATTAGGCTGCTGTCACTTTAAGAGCTGCACTGATCCATTATACTGTTACACATGCGTTTTATTTCTCAACTGTTTACGTTCACAATACATTTTGACATAATATTGTGTAAATAGGTATGCTCATGCGCAAGACGACGTGAAAGAGAGTTTGTTATTTCCAACATTTACTAATACATTCTTCAAATCAAAAGTTGTAGGGGATCATTATTTTGAAAACCCCTGCATTAAGATGTTAACTTTGACATCTCTAGGTTTTTGCAACATTAGATTGCACTTTCTTGTTAAATAGAATCTACAGGCAAGTACTTTCACAGACAAGGAATGTCATTGGAAGGTCATTTGTATGGATTGCTGATTGTTTTCCGTCTGTCGCATCAGGGTTTCCCATGGAAACCGACCTTTTGGCTCGAGAGAATGCGCTGCGATGCTTTACTCTCTCTTAGCCGCTCAGGTGCGGGCGAGAGCAGCGATAGACCACCACGAATAATGACTTGACTCATTTGCAGGGTCTCTCGGCTCGCCTCAGCCTCCTCCGTCACATCACTGGGTTCTTTAAGATGGGTCAATAGGAGGTTAGTTTAGAAGGAGGATTAAGTGTGGGGAAAGACCGGTAATGGGAATGGCACTCATGCTTCAGGCAAGCACTCTGCAAATCCTTTATACACCGTGTGAGCCGCAACTGCAGCAATCTCCAGACGACTAACATCTCTTAAAATCAAACGCTCGTCTGTCTCGGTCTCATTCAGTCATGAACTAACCCCTCCAAATGCTCTGAAGGAAGCGCATCTCCGAATGTCCCAACCTAAGGCACGTTTCAGCTCTCGAGTGCTCTTGAGAAGGATAGTTGGTGAATTCAGACTCTGTCCTAGTTTGAGAGCTCCAGCGAGGGAAGGAGCCGCGGGCGTACACGGAGAGCCCGGTAACGTGCACAGAGTCCCAATTGTGATGTCTACCTCAGATGCCCGCGAACATGAATAACCTCCACTCTCTGGTTGCCGCAACCGTTCAAATCAGCTCCTTGACATAGCGCCGCAATTTACATACATGGATTTGAGGGGTTTTTTCTGCTTTAGAGGATGTGAGAGATAGAAAAAAAAAAACCTCTAGCTTTAGACTTTGAAAAGATCTCTGGCCTTCGCGCATTTGGGATGAGTGCAGAAACCTTTCCTCATCCGCCGTCTGCCATGAAAGTTTGATTTCAGACTGTATATTTTATAGTGTCGGGCGTGCCGGAGACATCCCAAACTCTCGTCGTCCTCTGCACTTTTGAAATAATCGGGATTCTTGTGGCCAAACAAAGATGTCAGCAGTGGCCGGGGGGAGCGAGAGCTCCTCCTCCGGTCATCTCTCTTTCTTTCCCAATGCTGCTCTCTAAAGACATTCAGCTCTTCCCGCTCCGCCTCGAGTCATAGATTCGACTCATTCCCTCTCTGCTCTTTGCGTTTGCTCGCTCGCTCTCTCTCGAATTTTTCCGTCATCTTCCTTGTCTTGAATTTCCCCCTCAAGCATTGTCCCACTATGAATATAAATAAGGCAGAGAATATTAACAGTCCCTCTGTTCTCTCATCCTCTCAAGCTTGACTAAAATAGATGTTTACACGGGCTCACAAATTTAGCATGAGAGTGAAGAATATGAGGGATTTTTAACAGTAAATGCTTGGCTGGCTTCCACTTTTAGAGCGTGCAGGTTGATTTGCATGTTAATATTCACCTCGCTGTGATGAGACCTACAATACGGCTCTGAAAGTGATGTGCCACCATCTATTGTGAGGAAAAAACCCAGGCCTTTGGATAATAACAGTCACAGAGTGTATCTCGCTCCCCTCTCTTTACAGTCAATCGTCTTCACTCGTGTAGCTCATATCAGGGTTTTTTTTTCAGTCTCAGAATCAATGCGAAAGTCCTTTTCTGTGAACGTTCGCCTTGGGAGAGCAGATCAATAGGGAGCGTGCCATTATAGCGCATCTGCCTTGTAAATGTAGGATGAAGTACGCATCAAATCACATTTCCTTTCTACGCTCTAAAAAATGCTGGGTTAAAAACAACCCAAGTTGGGTAGAAAATGGACAGTCCCAATGATTGGATTGTTTTAACCCAGTGATTGGGTTGTTTTAACCCTGCAGTTGGGATAAATGTTTGCCCAACCTGCTGGGTAGTTTTATTTAACTCAACTATCGTTTAAAAATGACTGTATTGCTTGCTTAAAATGAATTTTAATGAATAACAATTAAACAATAAACATTTATCAAATTGCTTATTAATAAATGTCCACCTTTTGATTATTGTTGCCTCTAGTAATTATGTGTCTGATTTTTAATCTCCAGCACATTGGGCAAACATGTAACCCAACCACTGAGTTAAAAAAACAACAACCCAATCACTGGGTTAAAACAACCCAGTCGCTGGGTTTGTCTATTTTCAACCCAACTTGGGTTGTTTTTAACCCAGCATTTTTAGAATCTTTGTGATTGTTTCCATTCAGTTGAATCCTTTTCCCTGCACAAGACCTCCACCTCTGTGAAACAAATAAAAACCATGTTTTTGGTGGAGTTGTTCTTTCATTCCACTACTTTCAATGCATCATGGGTCCCACAGCCTCTGTCTCTCTGCCCTCTTCATTAGTTCTACTTCCTCTCAGAGAGACTGGAGCCCGTGTGATTAAACACACTCTCTGAGGCTCCGGGCCCAGGTTTTTTTTTTTTCTCCTCCTTCTCCCCGAGAACAGCTTCGTCTCCCTCCCTGTATGTTTTTTGAGGCATATGCATTTGTATTTGTTTTGGCTTTTGTTGGTCCCCAAACCACAAACCGTGCGCCTCAGCATTTATCTTGCTGTCCTGTGACATTAGAGAGCGGTGAGAGTTTGGGCCTCTTTGTTGTCGTCGTCAGGTTTCAGCTCTCAGACTGCCGGGTTACAGACTGCAAAAGGCGATCGTAATCGCTTTCAGAGCGCTCCTCTCAGAATTTGTATAAAGACATTGCGAGCTTGGCTCGGAAACTGACGTGCAAGTAATATCTGCTATGTGCTCTCTCTATCTGTCAGTGTTTAGTTTCAGAGTTATCTCACTGTTTGTTCATGCTTGGAATGTGGTTGAGACATCACTGCAGGATGAGACTCAAGAATGTTGTCCTTATGCAGAAGACATGTGTTTAAATAGGATTCATTATCTTGCTTGCACAGAATCCTCGAGGCATGACCTGCGAGCAGCACCAAAGCTAGTTTCCAGAGACAAGGGTTTTCAAATTGGGATGCTAGAGGGTCTGTGGAAATTTTGTAGAGGAAAGGGGAAAAAAAGAAGCTGAACATTTTGCATTGATGAACTTAAAATATGCACTTTAAAAAATGCTGAGTTAAAAACAATCCAAGTTGGGTTGAAAATGGACGATTGGTTTGTTTTGACCCAGAAATTGGGTTGTTTTGACCCAGTGATTATTTTGACCCAGCAATTGGGTTGTTTTGACCCAGCGATTGGGTTGTTTTAACTGAGCGATTGGTTTGTTTTAACCCAGCGATTGGGTTGTTTTTAACCCAGTGATTAGTTTGTTTTGACCCAGCGATTGGGTTGTTTTGACCAGCGATTGGGTTGTTTTTACCTAGCGATTGGGTTGTTTTGTCCCAGCGACTGGGTTGTTTTAACCCAGTGATTGATTTGTTTTTACCCAGCGATTGGGTTGTTTTAACCTAGCGATTGGGTTGTTTTAACCCAGCGATTGGTTTGTTTTTACCTAGCGATTGGGTTGTTTTGTCTCAGCGATTGGGTTGTTTTAACCCAGTGATTGATTTGTTTTTACCTAGCAATTGGGTTGATTTGTCCCAGTGATTGGGTTGTTTTAACCCAGTGATTGATTTGTTTTTACCTAGCGATTGTGTTGTTTTGACCCAGCGATTGGGTTGTTTTGACCTAGCGATTGGGTTGATTTAACCCAGCGATTGGGTTGTTTTAACCCAGTGATTGATTTGTTTTTACCTAGTGATTGTGTTGTTTTGACCCAGCGATTGGGTTGTTTTGACCTAGCGATTGTGTTGATTTAACCCAGCGATTGGTTTGTTTTGTCCCAGCGATTGGGTTGTTTTAACCCAGTGATTGGGTTGTTTTGACCTAGCGATTGTGTTGTTTTGACCCAGCGATTGGGTTGTTTTGACCTAGCGATTGGGTTGATTTAACCCAGCGATTGGGTTGTTTTAACCCAGTGATTGATTTGTTTTTACCTAGCGATTGTGTTGTTTTGACCCAGCGATTGGGTTGTTTTGACCTAGCGATTGGGTTGATTTAACCCAGCGATTGGTTTGTTTTGTCCCAGCGATTGGGTTGTTTTAACCCAGTGATTGGGTTGTTTTGACCTAGCGATTGTGTTGTTTTGACCCAGCGATTGGGTTGTTTTGACCTAGCGATTGGGTTGATTTAACCCAGCGATTGGGTTGTTTTAACCCAGTGATTGATTTGTTTTTACCTAGCGATTGTGTTGTTTTGACCCAGCGATTGGGTTGTTTTGACCTAGCGATTGGGTTGATTTAACCCAGCGATTGGGTTGATTTAACCCAGCAGTTGGGTTAAATGTTTAATTAACCCAACTATTGTTTAAAAATGTCTGTATGTCTGGCTTAAAATGAACCCAAAATAGGTTGGAAATTAAAAATCAGACACATAATTACTAGAGGCAACAATAATAATCAAAAGGTGAACATGTATTAATAAGCAATTTAATAAATGTTTAATTATTATTCTTTAAACACTTTTTTTTAATAAATGTTCATTTATTAAACATATTAATAAATGTTAATTTCCATTATACTTTGGGTTCATTTTAAGCAAGCAATACAGTAATTCTTAAGCAATACCCAGCTACCCAGCAGGTTGAGCAAACATTTAACCCAACCGCTGGGTTTGTCCATTTTCAGCCCAACTCGGGTTGTTTTTAACCCATTATTTTTCAGAGTGTGTGTGAATGGTTCTTTAAACCCCTGGCCTAGACTGCAAAGATTAATTTAGGAACTAATAGAAAAGCTTCCCAAATCTCATACTTTAATTGCACCAATTGTGTCTCATTTGTCTATGATTTAATGTGACAAATTTTCTAGAAGACACACATATCCTTTGATATTAATGTCTTCAGATTAACCCAAGGCTTCCTCACCTGGAAAATGCGATCAGAATCAGTGCATGCCCAAAGGCTGGATCCCATTCTTCCAGCTTTGTAATAATTCCCCCTAATGATTCAATAAATGAAAGTGTCAAAATGAGAGCCAGCCCCTTCTCTAAACCTTAATTAACCCTTCAGAGTGTCAGGACCTCCCCTCCTCTCAAAGACCCCTTAAACCCGAGCCTTTAGGAGGCGAGTCTTCAGAGAGAGAGAGAGGGATTTAAGGATGACTGTTCAGTCTTTTAGGGAATGGGGCTCTTGAGACTTGGATACAGAGAGCCCAAAGATCTTGATTGGCCACAGATGGAAGAGGTTAAATCCCTATTGGCGTGATACCGTATACCTGAAAGACGTCAGCATTAGCATGGACTGATTGGAGCAAGTGAGGCCTAGAGGAGTCATTGTTGAGGACGCTGTCAGAAGCTCTCAGCTTGTTGTCCATCAAGAAGATGACGTGAGGATAAGGAAAGAGCTTTTAAAGGCTAAAGCAGGCCGGGGCGGAGCTGCACAGGGGCTCCCCTCAGGGGGGATCCACGCTACCATCTGAGCCTGGCTCCGGATCTGCTTTTTTTCCGCCTTCTCTTGTCTTTTTTCCCCTTTATCCGTGAGATGGCCGATCTGGCGGGAAGGAGAGCCAAGCTGACAGCTGCATTTATGCTGGAATTCCTCAGCATCTAAACAGGGGTGGTGGGGGCATCTGTTGTGTGTGTGTGCAGGAGGGGTGTGTTGATGGTTACTGGCAGGCTGGAGGGTAGAAGGTCACAAAGCTTAAGGATAAAATAGAAAATGGCCCCCTAAGCTGGTTTACGTTTCAGTGGAGAGAATCTGCCTGTCAGAGTCTGTCAAATCACTTGGATTGTCATATGATGATGCAAAGACTTTGCTCTGCCATTTTCTTCCTCTGTTCTTGCCTTTCATTCTTTATCTCTCTCTCTCTCTCTCTCTCTCTCTCTCTGACAAGAAAGCGGCCCTACTATGATTGACAAAGCATTGATTTGTCCACACTATACGATTAAAGCTATCTTTAATGGCTTTATCTCTAAGTTTCCTGTTCTTCTTGCCAATAATTTCTATCATCACTTCATCATACCATCTGTTGCCTGCTGATGCTTCTGTAACACACTTTGCAGTGTTGATGTTGTTCCTCCGCCGCTCCAGACACTGTGTGTGCAATATTAGTGATGATGGAACGATTCTGAACAATATCTGCAGTCTTCTGTCATCCTTTCTGCCTGTCCATCCTTTTCATGTATGCGTTTGTGTGCATATATACTACATCTATCTATCTATCTATCTATCTATCTATCTATTGTTCATTCTATATATCGTTTGTTTGTTTGTTCTATCTATCATTTGTTCATTCTATCTATCATTTGTTTGTTTGTTCTATGTATTGTTTGTTTGATCATTCTATCATTTGTACTTTTTATCGTTTGTTCATTTGTTCTATCAATCGTTTGTTCTGTCTACCGTTTGTTTGTTCGCTCATCATTTGTTCTCTATCATTTGTTCGTTCTGTCTATTGTTCTTTCTATCTATCTTTTGTTGTCTATCGTTTGTTCATTCTATCATTTGTGCTTTTTTGTTTGTTCTGTCTATTTGTTCTATCATTTGTTCGTTCATTCTATCTATCTATCTATCTATCTATCTATCTATCTATCTATTGTTTATTCTATTTTACCATTAGTTGTTCTAGCTATCATTTATTTGTTCTATCTATCATTCTATCTTTCATTCTATTGTTCTATCTACCATTTGTTTGTTTTGTCATTTGTTCTATCTATCTGTCATTCATTCTATCGTTTTCTCATTCTATCGTTCTTTCTATTGTTCTATCATTCTATCTATCATTCATTCATTTGTTCTTTTTATCATTATGTCTATCGTTCTATCCTCATTCTATCATTCTATCTATCATCCTATCTATTGTTCATTCTATTTATCATTCTATCTATCGTTCTATCTATCATTCTGTCATTCTGTCCATCGTTCTATCTGTCATTCTGTCAATGTATGCATCTGAAATATATGGATATAATGACGAAAGTTCAGTGTCTTCCGTGAGCAGTAATAGGATGTGTTATTTTGATCATTGGCTCTGTGCTCCGTCTCATGTTATTGCCTTAATGCATCACTGTCACGGAGGAAGAGGAACGCAGCATTCTTTCGGTCTTTTGAGTCTCCCACTGTTTGTCCTGCGTTCGGATCCAGTTCAGTCTTACCTGGCCGTGTCCCCTGGGGTCTAAGCCACAGTCCTCAGCAGTGTAACCTTTCATCACTCTGACCTTAATCTCTTGATTAGCCGGTCCCGCTGCTCATCACCGCCATCCTGCCCGCAGGCCCATATGCACACTGGCACAGAGCTGAGTCCTGACAGCCAACCGCTCTTTTTCTCTAAAATCAGCTCTGTTAGGAACTTTTTTTCCCCCAGAGTTCATTGCTTTTCTTCAGCTAGTAGGGCGTGCTGATTATACTGTTTTCTTGTTGCAATTTTCTAAAACTTTCCTAAAAAGTAAAGAAGATTTTAATAATAGCACTTCTGACTTTCATTAGTGTCCGTAAACATAAAAAACACCTCAGACAGACTTTATTGATCTGAGGGGGAAATTAAGGTTGAAGAGCAAGCTGGTGTGTGGTTTTGCTGACTGTGTTATCTTCCATCAGTAACATTAGCCAGAGGAATTGTTGGCATTATGAACTAATCCCCTTAGATGAAACCGACTTATCTTTTCCCAGAATGCCATTACCTGTTGAATTTCTTTGAGTTGGAGTTTTGTAAATTCCACTTCCTGTAATTCCTATTCAAATTTCAGTGAATTAATTGAGAGGTCGCTAATGCTTAAATTCTTGCCCAACCCTAGAGCTTATCTGAGTAACCCAGATTGTAGTGTTGTCAAAAATATTGATTTTTCGATATGTATCGATACTGAAATATCTGATACTCCTTTTCTGCAGTATCGATACACCAATAGAAGCTATGCGTTCTCACTCTTTCTTCTCTCCGATGGTGAATTGACACACACCCGCCTCCTCTCACTCACTCGTTTCATTCGCTCCAGTTGAATAGTGCTTGTATTGGCATAATTTTACTCATTCCTGTAAGTTTTGCACTCATACCAAAATTGAGCTCCTCTCTGATCTATATAAGTGTTGCGCACATAAAGCCGCCTCTCAAACATCTCACAAGTACCAAATTGACTTCTTTTTTTGTGGCGTATTGCGCTTAAACAGTCAAATACATACAAAATGATGTCAAAATGTCCATCTTGTGGTGAACACAGTCAGTTTTGGAACGTAAATAGAGAAAATGCATGTTGTGTAACAGTATATTGGATCCGTGCATAAGCTCTTAAAGTGACAGCAGCCTAATAAACCTGCTGAATAACTTTTGTAACTTTAATTGTAAGCATTAATCTGTATTTAATTTTTACATTGAAAGCTATCCAGTGTTATTTTACTTTTGATTACTTTCATTTCTGTAGTATTTCTTACCTGAACACTACTGTTAGACCCACCTGAAAACAATTTTCCATGGTATTGAATATCGATATTTTTCATGGTATCGTATCGAATCACGACAACACTACTCGATTGTATTATCAAGACTTTGCCTGTCAGAAAGCACAGACTTGTCATAACTAATCATCCTATCTGGCCTCATGTGGATACATTGCTCTTTCTAAAGAGCAGAGAAAGCAGTAGAAAAGTGGCAAGAGGATTCTCTCGGAAGGTCTTGGCTTCAATCAGGAACTGAAGCAGCTGAATAGCTTAAGAGAATGATTTGAAGGAGAGCAGAGTCGAAGCACATACTTTGTCCTCTAGCTTTGTGTTGCAGTACGCTGCAGGGTGAGGATTGACCAGAAACTGCACGGTCACGTTGTGACTTCTAAACCACCGATCTCGAACAGAGAGAGAGTTATTATGTCCTATAAGTCTGTGGTTTTCAATTCAGCTTCACACATTTTGTATGTCTCTCTTTTCTGACAAAGTCAGCTGGTATTAAGATGCGTTTTGTTCGATTGGATCACAAGTAGACGAGGGAGGCACATTTCTGTTTACACCTGGCGTTTTAATCCATCTCTTTTGTCCACTTTCAACCACTTCTATCCTGATTTCTTCGAGAGGAGGGTCTATGGATGGGTAAATGTATGGGCTTTTTCAGATCTTTCGATCTAACACATAAAATAAGCTTGTGCAATTTAGAGTGGGGTGACACAGCTCACCCCCACTTATGATTATTTTCAACATATTATTAATTTGTAATTGTACATTGTACTCTTACATTTTAGCAGTTAAACTATGTGACATTCTTGATTTTAGACCAAAACCCATCATGCTATGCACTTATAAAACACACTTTCTGAAGATGAAAAGCATGAAATGGTGCAATGTTGTGCAAAAGGCATGAAAACAACTAATATTGTGTGAAAACTGAATGGAGATTATCGAATTATCATAAGATTTGTGAGTGATTTAGAGCACAGCAGAACTCGGTCAGATAAAGGCTTATTAATGAAAGTTCCTGTCAAAAAAATGAATTGCATTAAAAGGGCAGCTATAAAAAAGCCAGTGTTGAGCAGCAAACAGGAATTTTCTTCTTCAGAAAGATCTTTTTTCCTCTCCATATTGCATGAGAACTGTGACTTGCTTAATAATGTGGAACAACCTCTAAGTAGGGTTTCCATAGACCTGGCAAATTATTTTGTCTGAGATTGATACCAGTTATCTAAAAAGACATGGATAAATAAACAAACATTTTCTTAGAAAAACTAAAATCTGAATGTTTATTCTACTGAAATCTTACTGATATGTCACTTGCATAATAATTTGGAACGCAGTGTATTCTTATATTATTGACAGAGAGCGTTCTATTTCCAAAGCCTTTTTGCCTGAAATGATTCACAAATATCATATATTGTGTATTTAAGTTTTTTGTGTTTTCCCAAAATTTACAAAATATGACTTATTCCAACAGTTTAATAGGGTGAAAATATCTAAATAAACCTTAAATGAGTATTTTTGTATTGAATTTGTCTTGCTTTCATATAGCACACAGTTCATAGCATTAACATGTTCTGTTTTACTTCAGAAATGACTGGCACAATTTACCCCAACTTATTCTCCCCAAAGGCACAACTTACCCCGCACCAGGGGCAAGTTGTGCCATGAGACCACTTTTTTCCCAAAAGCTATATTTCTGAAACAATTTATTTCAGATCCAAAGTTATTGTTCTCAAGAATGCACCACATCCTGAAATATATGTACATTCTTAAGTTGAAGGCGTTACTGCCATGGCCTCACTTTAAAGTCACTTTGAGTAAAAACTGGCACAACTCACCCCACTTTCCCCTACATATGACAGAAAAACACTTGGAGAACTCCAGCTTTCATTTCTGCTCTGACAGCCTCAAGACCAGCCGAACGCAGTGAGTGTGTGTTAGAAATCAGGAATGGTGAGAGAACATTGTGCTTGGTACATTTTTCATCTTCAAACCAAACTTTTACCAAAAGTTTAAATCCCGTCTGGCTAGAGCTCTTCCCGTAATGTTATGCATTAGGTCAGTAGGGGGTCTTTTAGTGGCTGTTCGACACATTTGACCACATGAGCGTCTACACTATGAAAGCAATCTGGTCGAATGTGTTTTCGACTACCTCTGGAACATTTTAGACCCCGTTTACACCTGTATTTAGTGTCGTCCACTTGAGATCCGATTGACCAAAACGCATCTTAATACCAGGAGTAAACAGAGCCAGAGAGACGTACAGATTTTAGTGAGAGAGAGAGAGGGAACAGCTGGTCTAGTTGTCAGTCTGTTTACTGCCGTTTTTGGTAACTGAATGAAAAGTTTATCTTTTCCCAGAAAGCTCATTATCTGCAAGTTCCCTGTACGTCAGTAACTCATTATTAGCCTGTTATTCTCAGTAATGCTGCAGTTTGGGGCCTCAGACAGACGCTCGGAAAGTGGGTCATTGCAGACGGTAGGATAGTCGATTCAAACAAAGCAGGTAATGCAGAGCGAGTCACAAAAGGGCCAGCGGAACCGAGGTGTCGGGGGGGGGCCCGGGGGCCGGTCCTGTTCTCCAGGGCTCTGGCAGTGTGGTCTCGGATTAATGCAGCTTGCTACAATGGGCCTCTTTCACCCACAGCTGTGTAGGAGCGCATTCACTCTCATAATGAGCCCTCTGTGCGTCAGGAATATTTCACAATGTTTTTGCACACTCGAACAATATTTGGTCACGTATCGTTGCATGACACCGTTGCGGAGGGGTTTCTAAGTGTGCATTTGTGTGCATTTTGATGTTGTCATGATGTCATTTTGGCAGTAGCTACCCAGACACACTCTTGCACTCTTCCTTCTCAATTATACATGCAAATCGTTGTCAGAGAAACTCCCAGATACCCAGATGCCTGCCGAAGTATGATGTTAACTAGGAAATAAGATGAGGTTGGATTTTGGATCCACTTTGTACTAAATATACAGTATAATACGAATGTGACGTAACATCAGTCATTCACTCACCCTCAAGTTGTTCCAAGACTTTCTTATTTCTTTAATGAGATATTTTGAAAGATGTCTATTGAAATCAATAAACTAGGGCTGTCACTAACGATTGTTTTGGTAATCGAGTAATCGGTTGATTATTTTAACGATTAATCAGATTTTTTTTTTTTTGTGGTGATAAAAATAGTCCTAAGCAAACAATAGCCTTTAAAATGACTTAAAATACATATATAATAACAATGAGGCAATAATATTTGGTTCAAATAAAGTATGAAAAGCAAGTATTCATGGTTTTATACAACGACACTGTTAAAATACATAATATAAACAATCATCGTATGCACATGATGTCTTATAACAGATGTCTTTACATGCCTAAGTACTCAAATTTAATCGAAGAATCATGCAATAATTTGCATACAGGTTTGGAACAACATTTTGTTTATCATTTATTATTATTATTTTATTAAGCAGAAATCAAGGTTATAATGGAAGTAAATGTTGCATATTTTTTGATAGTTATTAAATGTATAATTTTATAAAAGCACTTACACTAAATCTGCTAAAACTATATTTCATCTATAATTTCTATCTATTTTTTTTTTTTTTTTTCATTAATTTTATGGTTTTAGGTCTTGCGTTGTCATGACAATGAAGTAAATTTGGATATACAGTCAAACCAAAATGTATTCAGACACCTTGAACATTTCATTCATTATTACAGTTTATTCACTATACTTTAAAAAAATGGTAATAAAATATGACAAGATCTCAGAGTTAAACTGTCTCAGAAAACATTAATCTTAATTATGTCAGATAACACTTAAGCAAAACACGGTCAGGTCAAAGTGTCTGAATCATTTTTGGTTCCAAATTTTTATCAATTTTACTGTATGAAGAAGTTTTGGGTATAATATGTCACAATTTACTTTATTTTGCTGTCCTCACTTACATAAATGAACTATAGTGTCCTGCACCCACTAGTAAAATAATTTTTGGTTTAACTGTAGCTTTACTCAGAAAAGGTTAATAAGCATTTTTTCCACACTAAAATCATGTTAACACTTTTAAAACGGTGAGTATTTCACAGACTGGCTCCATTCACTTCCATCGTATGTGCCTCTCTGTAACCCTTTTGCTTTTTTTCCAAAGAAAATCTAAATGAATTTTTGAGTTAATGAGTATTATGCCACAAATTTGAGCTTGTGTTGTATTAAACCCATAATATTCCTAAAGTGTTTTATATCACAGCCGAATCTCTCCACTGAACTGAGCTGCTAAGTAAATAAATGGATTTTGCAGATTTGCTGAAGATTTGCTTATTTACTCCGCAGTGAAATACAGATGTTTATGCAACGTTGATCTCATGTTTGGGTGAAACTGAGCCTAACGTTTATGCCTTCAGCGAGATTTTTCTCTAATGCTTGCTTGATGTAATCCCCCGAGCTCTAATCCTGATGTAATGATTGTCAAACGTTACCATAACATCATGTCGGTCGGTCTCTCATTAACTGCTGCTAAATCCAGAGCAGGCCTGTGAAAAAGGGGGCCACCCCCGGATGACCCACACCCCTCCGTCTAAACCTTTCCCAGGACGAGGGAGGGCTTTTCCCTTGCTCTCAGCCCCTTTCAGCCCTGTTCATTAGCCCAAAAGCCCCTGCCATGCAACAGAGACACGTTTGGCAGGATCCCCACCTCACCGATTCAGGATTAATTGGGCATGGAGCAGAGACTCCGACATGTAGCATGAAACACCCTCCCTCCCCTCCGCTCAGTTTACCAGCCCCTGAGGGACGGCAGTCAGGGTGGAAAATAGACAGCCTCGGACATCTTGGCCCGGCTGGGTTCTTTAGCAGACCCGCGGTAGATGCTGACAAAGGCTCTGCTGTAGGTTTTAGCTTGTTTGTCCTGAATAGGCGTTTTGTTTTGTCTCCGTTTTCTGTAGAAAATCTGTTTGTGTGGAAGTTTTCTGCAGTATCTGGGCAGCGTTAACCTTCCTCATTCCCAAACTTGATCTGATTTCCCTAAATCGGTTTGTGAATTAAGGATAGAAGATGATTAAAACATATTTTTTGTGGGGTGTTATTGACAAAAAGTGCTCAAAGTTACATTATTAGGCTGGTCTGCATCAGAGGTCCAACAGCTGTCAGAATGAGTGAGCTGGCCAATCAAATCAAAGAAGGCGGGGCTTACTGTTCACAGAAGACGAGTGTGAATTCCAGTGCGACGCTTTTGTGAAAGAAAGTGTGTGTGAGTAGCTAAACATTTAATGTTTGTCGACTGATTTAGAAATGTTCAGTCGCTTTTTTATGAAAGTTCACTGTTTTGAATTGAAAATATCCTATTATTTACATGATGTGTCGAGACAAGAAAGGATTTGCTTTTTTTAGACATACAAATAAGATAACTTTTACCGTTCTTATTTCTTTTTCTTTATTCCCTTTAATCCCTTTTAATCCTTTAATTATTTAATAAGTTAATTACGGCCTTGGTATAGTTGGAAGTATGTGTTGGATGTTTCTCCTAAGATTTTTAGACTTTTCTGAAGAAAATGAGAGGTTATGAGAGGAATAATTACTTAAATTATTTTTAAATAATGTCATATCACCAAGATTAGATCAATGTTTTTAGTATACAAGTTCTGTTGTGCATCGCCTTGACAAAAATAATATTGCAATATTTTAATATTTAAATAGATTTAAAATATTGATTAAAATTTTATACATTTATTTCACCATTATTGATAATAAATTTGTATTAAAACACAAAAAAACACATCATTTGGAAAAGGACTTCATGTGGCCGTACTTTCATTTGCATTTGTTCATAACATGTGGAATGCATTTTTTTTTTTTCTCCATTAATGGTATGAAATGAATTTTGTCATAAATATTGATATCGAATGATGTGGAAAAAAATATTGTGATAATATTTAGTTCAGCCCTATTTTTTTTTTTTTTTTACCGGTCAAAACAGCTTATGATATTCTGATCCCTAGATATGAGTTCATATTAAGATCTTTGGCTTTTGATTGCTCAGATTTGAAGATATTAAAGTTTGACATCATTGAGATCTCCTCATGAGTCACTTTGAAGCTGACATTCTTTCAGGAGAATGGTCTGACAATCAGAAAACATAAGCAAAAGTTTATATTTTCTCTCCATTTGAGTCAATGGATTTGGACTTACACATTTTTAGATTTTTTTTACCAAAATGTATTACTTTTCTGAACAACCCACAACATTAATGACATATTTAACTTACAGAAAAACACATTTTCCCATCTCAGGCATCAAATCCCTATTATTATTGGTCATTATTTTAAGTTATGGACACTATGGGAGCTCTCTGAATATTATTATAAAATGTATTTGTGATAAAATCAACGTTTTCATGTTAATCAGATGACCCTCACACTAATTCAGTCATTGCAAATATAAAAGTTACATAAAATCTCACATTTGTGCTATACTGAAGCCTGAAATGGACACTTTTTGTGACAGAAACCTCATCATTTCAAAGGCTTAACTTCAGAATTTGAACTAAAATCAGTATTCTTATGATTGATCTGAACATTTCAGACAGAATTCAACTAACTTTAAATTACTTTTTCATAAACTCAACAAAAAAAATGTAGGTGTGACGGGGTTGAGATTTTTTGCCCAAATTGGCCGCTGCTCTAAATCTAGTGAATAAATGGAGATCACATGGCATTCATGATATTAAGAAATCATGAATAATGTTGATAATTTTCACAAGTAATAGTTTTCTATCTTTAATTGATGTAACGGGGTTGAGTCGTTAAGCTCGACAAACACAATTTCACAACATAATTTAGTTATAATTATTAAAGAAGGTGGTGACTTGCTCAAAATGTTGTTCAGAAGACTTCTATGATGTCACTTCCTATTAATGATGTCACATAAGCATCAGTTCATTATGGTTTGTGTAACGGGGTTGAGGGGTTACTGAGGTACGGAACTAAATGATGTGATTTTAATGAATAATCATGAAAAAACATTACCAGCAAAAAAAAACAAAGATGGATATTTATGGGAATGGCACAATGAATGGACTTTTTTCTCATTTTATTATTCATATCCCAAGTAAACTTTCATAGAAGACCTCGAGGGACGTGACAAAATAGGTGGTGTCAACTGAAAAAAACGAATTAATTTCTAATATGAAGATAAAATGTGTGTCATGTTTTTAAACATTATTAAAGGAGACATTTCAATTTTTAAAAATATATTTTGGTGACCCAATAGATAAACTACAGTAGAGGGACTCAAATCATACTGGTTTCGTGGAATGACTCATGCATTATTGTGTCTTGTGTCTTTTTTTTTTCTCTTTTGTTTTATTTTTACATTATTTCACATCATCATTGTTTGATTTACACAGGAAATTGAATCCATGTTCTTATCATTATCTCTTCCCTCACATCCTGCTTTGCCCTGGTCTACAGGACATCCTGTTACAGTGGGATCAGTTGTTCCATTCTAAACTTTGCCGCAAAAAGAAAAAAGAAAATAAAAAGATCATGTTGCTGTCCTTCTCACTCTGTACTCTCATCTTTCTTACCCTTTGACCCAGTCCGTGTGTCGTCGATCCCTATCTCCCAGACTGATACTGTAGCTCGACTAGGTGAATCCAGAAACGGTCGTTTTGGGCCTCGGCCACATCCCATTAGGACGGTGTAATTATGGCAGCGAGGTGGCATGGCTTGTCCGATGCACCATGCCATCTGCTCCCAATGCCTGGCAGGTACAGCCACAACATGTCCATCCTGTAAGCGGCACTTTATTGGATTGGTGAAGAGGATCATCCCTCGGTTAATCAAACACCGTGTCGGAGGGAAGCCTTTGTTGGTGCGAGCGTGCTCAGACACGAGTATCTCGGAGGAAGATAAGAGCAGGAGTCGGTCCCTCAGGCTGCAGGGTGTCAGAGCTCTGCAGAGACTTGTGCTCCGTCTCAGAGATGGATCCATCATGTGGTCACAGTGTTACCTCCAGAGCTGCAGGACACATTCTTAGGAAAGCTGGGTTTGCTTTTATGGGATAAACCGGTGCAATTAGTATCATTTCTGGAGTATCGTTTGTATTGTGTTATTGTGCCACTGCATGGTAAAGAAAGGACTTTCCAACCTCTAAAGGTC